>NW_023502155.1:0-206646 GCF_013396075.1 Fusarium subglutinans
CCCCCCCCCCCCCAGTTCCGTGGAGATTAATGAGTTGCTACTGACTGGCCTTGCCTTAAACCAATTCGACTGACCCGACTGTTTCTTTCTCCCTCTTATCAGATCGAAGCCCCGACACATCCATCTCACCACCACCAAAATGTCTACCATCACGGAAATTAACAGTATCCCCGAGTGGGAGCAGCTGGTCGGTTCTGTCCCTTCCACTACCCTCGTCGTCGCATCGTTTCATGCGCCGTGGGCCGCACCATGCGCGCAAATGGCCACCGTCCTGTCGACCCTCGCTTCCGAATATCCAGTCACCGAACCTCCTACCACAAAGTGGGTTTCCATCAACGCCGAGGATCTGAGCGACCTCAGCGAGACGTACGATGTCACTGCAGTTCCTTTCCTTGTTCTTTTGAGGAATGGCCAAGTTGTTGAGACTGTGAGTGGCAGTAGCGCCGTAAAGGTGCGCACGGCGATCGAGACACAGGCAAAGCACTCTGGTCAGAATTCAGAGGAAAGCGCACAGAACGGTATCGACAGCAACAATGCCCAAGCTAAGGAGCAAGATCCCGAGAAGAAGAAGGAGGAGCTTTTCAAGCGTCTCGGGGACCTCGTGAAGGCTGCACCCGTCATGCTCTTTATGAAGGGTACACCCAGCTCTCCTCAATGCGGCTTCTCCAGACAATTGGTTGGGCTACTGCGCGACAACTCGGTCAAGTATGGTTTCTTCAACATCCTCGCCGACGACGAAGTTCGACAGGGGCTGAAGGAATTTGCGGACTGGCCAACATACCCGCAGCTCTGGATCGATGGCGAGCTCGTTGGTGGACTGGATATTGTAGGCCGCATTCGCATTTTCGTTTTGACCAAGGCTGACAAATCCATAGGTCAAGGAGGAAATGGCCAACGACGCCGAGTTCCTTACCAAGTACAGCGTCAGCGCTCCCGCAGCTGTTTGAGGCGGAATACATACGTTACGAAACTCATGACGCATTTATGTTTAGAAGGCGCGACAATAGCCCATCGCATACTGCTGAATATTACACTGCCTGCCTAGCCCTGGTAAAACCCGACCGTTTGAGTGATGGTATCCGGCAATGCAATATCAAGCACTCTGGCTAATGGTTTATCGAGTGGCAAATTGAGGAGAGGAACGAGGCCAAGAAGTCCTGAAGTCCCGGGAGGTTGAAAGCTAAGGCGCAGGGACTTTATGCAAGAATATTGTGGCCATATAAAACCTCGCTGATGAGCTCTTGTCAAACCTATCATGCAACTAACTGATGGCCCACTGAATGGTTAGGCTGGATCATGTGTTTGGCTCCCGAATACTTCTAATCGGCCATATCAGCTTCTGCTTGAAGCTGGTTGGGAAGTGGTTCACAATATCTACAGGAATAGTAAAGCTTGGAGAGAAAAGTAGACATGGCCATTTCTAGGTGATCATAGCTGCAGGTACATTATAATTTGCCAAAGACGATGGATTTACCGCTGGTTTCCAATGTTCGTTTTGCATAGCGTACTAAAATGATGGTATCTCCATAGTGTCTGTCCTTAATAGTAGTGTAATAAGTCAGGCAACTGGCTTATAGAAGGCCTCAGATACAGAGCGAAGAGTGTGGTGTGATGGAGTTTAATGACAAATATCGGTGATAAACATGGGCCGGCTCCGAAATCCGAGCATCCATACAGCAGATGTCGAATCCGATGAACGAGAATGACTCACAGGCTAGGTAGGCAAGTAAGATTTGTGACTTTGTCTCTTTTTAGCAGATTGTGGTTCGTTCGATTGAGATAGTTGCCGTAACGCCCGTTAAATGATGAGTTTACTGCACCTGGCTGACTTCAGCCATCACGTTGAAGACGCTACCTAACCTAGGTACCTATGCCAGTTGCAGAGAGCACTGGGACGAATGCCTCGTAGGTAACTACTACCTACTAAAGTACTAACTACTAAACCCAAAACACAGGAAAGACACGTGCAAGATAACAGATGTATCACAAGGGCTCTTTTAAATCGAAGAACGAAGACAACCTAGAAGTAAATACCCTTGTCTCTGTGAATTGTGAATGTAAAACAACCCCACCATCTCGCATCTTGCATCGATGCTGGGATGCACACGCGTTCCTTGACTTGACTGCGGTGCCTAACTAGGTACCTACTTACCTACCTTAGTTCGTTTGTTCCTCATTCCCAGGCTGCCGGGCGGTTTAATAAGGCTGATGCTGACGGGACATTCTGGAGACCAAAAATTGGATTCAGATCTAGCCCTTTTTCTTTCCACCCTTTTCGGAGATCTTCTCGTTCCTCTCCTTATTTGAAGCAAGGCACCGGAGGTACCGACACCTCCATAGCCAGCCTCTATCATCTCATTGATCCTCTGCTTGGATAACTGCGTCATCTGCCCTCACAGCCTCTGTTCCTCTGCTGACTGAGCTTACTGAGTAATTATCGACTCGACAAAAAAAAAAAAAAGACCAACCCGCTATTCTCCATCCATTTCTTTCTGTCTGGACTTGGAATACATCTGTAACGCTCTATAGGTAGCTTGAGCTTAGGCGTCTTCATTTGGGCCGTCTCCTCGCTATCTTCGCCTCCCGTTCCCGTCCTCTTCCTCCCTGACGGGTTCGCGACCTCGCTATCGCTACAATATCGGTCATCAACTATAGCGAGTGTCCTGCAAAGTCCCATTGCCTAGAATTTGATTCCCCGTCACACATTCTCAGCAGACCGCAATTTTGGGTGCCCCTGGCCCCCGATATCTCCACGGATTATCACCGTCCGCCCTTTCACCTTCACCGTATCACACTGTGCGGTGCCTCAAGTGGGAGGCTGTGCTGTACCGTGTCAATTCGCTGTTGCTACAGGCCTACGGGCGTACGGACGTGTCGGACTTGATCAACGCCACCTCTGGGTTCCTGGAGACCGTTTGGGGCGAAACGGTTCCATTATCCTGCGCAACTGTGCTGCGACATCGACATTGGCTTACCAGGCGGGTTGACTCGTGGAGCCGCATTTCCCGGTTGGTCAGACAAGTCTTCTGTTGACCAGGTTGCCGTAGCTGCGGCAGTATTCTGGAAGGGCGCTGTATTATTCATATCAAGCTCTTTTGGGTTCCGCCAACCGCGTAAGACTCGATATATTGATGGGGTTTCCCCTGGCGCTGACCAACTCTTGTCTCATCATTGTCTATCAATATTGGAGTCGGATCCCTCATCTTATCTGTTGGAACGCCTTGGCCGTTTCGTTCCCCTTGTCACAATGACCCCAACTCCTCCTTCGACAAACTCGTCTCAGGGAGCCCGGTCTCCCGAGGAGCAGTTCCGTGTTGTGAGGAAGAGGAATCGCGTGCCTCTAAGCTGCTATCCTTGTAGGACGCGCAAGTACGTTACCCTTAGAATAATGCTTCAATATTTACTAACATTGTCCGTAGGTTGTGAGTTTAATTGACCACCTCAACTCCTCATCGTCACTAATATCCGTCAGAAAATGTGACAGAAGTCATCCTTGCAGCAACTGTACGAAGCGCGAGGGTATGGGGACTACCTCATGCTCCTATGCCACGCCGGTTACACGCAAGAAGAATCAAAGTCAAGGAGACTCGAGTCCTGATGACATGCAGAATCGTATTGACCGTTTAGAAGGCTTAGTTCTATCCCTTATGCACGGAGGTGCTAATGTAGATGCTGCATCCGCCGCAGCCGCTGGAGCAGCGACTACACAATCCACCACGGACAGCGGATCTTCTGCCAAGACTGGAAAAGGAGACGACAATGCAATGGCATATGATGAGGAGGAAAACAGTGATGAAGAGGAGGGGCTGGCCACGTCTTTGGGTTTTCTTAAAGTGGACACGGACAAAGGCAAGTCGCTGTATGTTGGCCAGGAACATTGGCATACCCTCCTCGCCGATATATCTGAGGTGAAAAACTACTTCACGTCTCACAAAAAGGAGTTAGAGACAAGTTATGAGCGAGTCAAATCTTCAAAGCCTATGGCTGCAAGGGAGGGGCCGACACTCCTGCTAGGAGCACTCCCAGCATCCGAGATTGAAATAAGAGCAGAGCTTCCCCCCAAGTCTGCTGTTCTGACGCTCTGCAGTCGATACTTCAACTCCATGGATAATGCTGTCAACATCATTCATGGACCAACATTTCAACAGCAGCTGAAAGACCACTGGCAAGATCCCAACAAGACGCCCATTATGTGGCTTGGTATGCTCTACTCGGTTCTCTGCCTAGCAATGCTGAGTTACCATAAAGTGGGCGACGAACCTCCCGAGTGGAGAGGACGAACCCTTGAGCTTGCAAACGAATACCGGTTACGCACGGTGCAATGCCTGATTAAATCAGACTATACAAAACCTAACGAATATACAGTTGAGACTATGATACTCTATGTATTCGGTGAATATTCGTCTCGATGGGATGCTGATCTAGGATTGTGGTTAATCGTGTCTTTAATTGTTCGAATCGCGTATCGAATGGGCTACCACCGAGATGCCAAATGGTTTCCGTCAATTACACCATTTCAAGCAGTAAGCTGCACGCTGGTCTGCCTGTTAATATAGATTTACTAATCATGATTAGGAAATGAGACGGCGGACGTGGGCTCTCGTACGAATGTCGGACGTTATCTTCTCGCATCAGGTTTCTCTGCCCAGCATGATCTACGAAAATGATTGCGACACCCAACTGCCCAATAACATATTTGACGATGAGTTCAATCCCAGCGTCAAGGAGCTGCCCCCTTCTCGACCATCAACTGTCGCTACTCCCATCGCCTACATGATTGCCAAGTCAAGATTATGTTTCGAGCTGGGAAACATCCTCCAGGCTACAGGGCAAGTTGGCAAGCATGTGCCTTACGACGAGATCATTCGCTTTGATGCCAAACTACGACAGATCATGCAAGAATTACCGCCGCATTTGAAGTTAACGACATTAGAGGGGTCCCATGATCCAGTGACTCTGATCATTGCCAGGTTCAATGTCGATATCTTATACCAGAAGATTTTGTGCTTACTTCACCGAAAATACCTTCCCAGGGCGAGGCAGAGCGCAAGATATGCACACTCTCGGAGGGCTGCAATTGAAGCATCATTGACCGCACTCGATCATCTGGCAGTATTGTACCGAGAATCACAATCCAACGGGAGGCTACGCTCAGTCAGTTGGTTTGTGAAGTCGATTGCTACCAAAGACTTTACGTTGCCTGCGATGCTAGTCATTCTTGATCTCCATTTTGACAATATTGCCGCGCAGTCTTCAATCCCCCAAGACGATGAGGGTGCTTCAACTTGGAACGATGACCAACGATCCAAAATGATTGGCAGTTTGGAAACTGCGAGAGAAATTTGGAACACACTTGCAGATACCTCAATGGAAGCATTCAAGGCGGCCAAGGTCATTGATATCATGCTAGACAAGATCAAGGACCCTGCCTCGATCGGTTCAGAAATGCCGGGCATTCCATCGCCAATGCCAGGCCTCACACAAGGTGTTGGGACTGATGTTTCGCCGGCTATGGCGCCGGGCTTTGTCTCACCAAATAGCTTACCCGATTTCAATGCGACGGCCAACCCCTTTTCGACGCCCAACCCGGCCGCCTTTATGGGTATGGACTTTGGCATGCCTGGGTCTGAAGGGCTTGATTTTCAAACCGATGGATTCGCTGGGGCTGGTCCAGCTTCTCCTTTCTCCTCCATGTTCAGCAATCTGGGAGCCAACACTAACACGGGGATGGATATGGGCGCTAACTTTGACTGGGTAAGAAGCATTTCCGTCACGAGATCACCTGCACCCATTTCTAACTTGGAATAGAATGCCTTTGAAAGCTATACGCAGATGGCCAACTGGGGAGCAGACCAGAGTTTTCAGATATACGGCGCTGGAGGAGACCAGTCATCCCCGGGACAGACCTCTTCGTTGGGTGGTCGCAGTGGAAGCACGTCACAAGCGCCAGGGCAAGGAAGTGCCAGGGATGCCAATATGCAATGATGCTGCAGCAATATCAGATGAAATAGTTGTTGGTCTTGTGCTGCGATGTTACGACGGGCAATAAATGAAATGTAAAATCAAGCAACTCTACTTATTCAAATACCCCAGTAATGGGTCCCCAAATTGGATTCTTTGAAGTCTCACAAATATTGGATGCGATCACCAACTGTTTCTATGCTTATGTCATAATAAAAATGGGTCCTCCCGCCAATAAGGTAGGTACTGTTATCGATAGTTACCTACCTCTGGTACCTAGCTGAGTTCAGAACTTTTGGTTCCTGCTACCTTCTCTACCTACTATACCTATCACCAAGTAAGTAAGGTATCACTCCCCAATTCAAGACAACTCCGTCAATTTACTTCACGCCGCATTACGAGCAACGTTTGGTTTGTGCAGAGACGCAGGCGACATTTGAGCGTCCGATCCTTGTTGCTTACACTTAAATTGCAACGCCAATTCTTTCCCCATTGCTCGTTACCATTCACGCAGACAAGTGTTGACCATCCCTTTTCACTCTACATGCTTGATGATCCGTCAAGCAAGTTGTTTCTTTTTGTGCCTCCCGTTCTTACTCATCACTGCTATTCAGTAGCGCGTCAGATGAGGGATGGTTATCCCAGAGAATCAAGGGGCCGGCACCTCTGGTTCAGCCGTCACCGAGGGAGCATCAACAACTAGTGGTAGAAGCGAGGCCGACGTGCCCATGGCTGATGATATGGGTTATGAACCCTCAGAAGCCTCTAGCCATGACCCTGCAGCGGCTCTACTCGATGCCATCTCCCAGCCCACCAAAAAAAGGCGCCAGTCAATAGATTGCAAGTCTGTTCAGCAAACTAAGAAAGTTAAACTTGATAAAGCCCATCTTCCATGCCCGGCGGCTCAGAGTCTTTTGAGGGACCGAGCCAAGCAGCTTCCGGGACAGATATGGCAACATATCTTCACTCTTGTACCACCCAGAGACCTGGGTCGTTTGTTGGTTGTCAACAAACTATTCCATGCCTTTCTTAGCCCCCTTTCCACTCATTCCCCAGTATGTTATAATGATATACCGTCATCCTTTCCTTTACTGAAGCCAGATGCAATCTGGCAAGCTTCAAGAAGACTGTTTTGGCCGCGTATGCCTGCACCCCTAAAAGGGAAATCGGAGATTCAGATGTGGCGTCTCGTTTGTTCCGTGTCTTGCCAACTCTGTGGTTTGCAGAGCCAGAAAACACTACCATCTTCGAACAACGAAGCTTGGTGTCGTGGTCCAGGTCCTAGTGACGTCTGTCCTATTTTCCCCTTTTGTGTCTTCGCTTGCGGAAATTGCCTGAAGAAAAACGGCGTCAAGGTAGGCGTTTCCAGGATTCTCCCCGGATGCAATTCTAACGTCAGCAATAGGAACTAGAACTTCTCTTGTCTTCTTCATTTCCATCTGTTCTGCTCCCAGCTCTTCCCCCAGTACTTGTGGATGCCGATATGCATGTTATACACCCCCGTGCCATACAAGCGGGGACTGTGCCGCCACATATCCAGGTCACAAAACTCTTTTGGTTGGAGCATGCTGAACAAATCAAGCTGGAATTCGAAAATGTTAAGGCACTTGGGTCTGCTGCTGCCGAAGAGTGGATAAAAGGTCTAGAGATCCGAGGAAAGCAGGCTCTGGCTGATGCCTCTCGTTGGGAAAAATGGGCTAGTACAGGTGGGATGACTCAGTTTCAAGCACCGAAGACTGCTTCCAAAGCAGAAGCTCCATTTTCATTTACGCCTCTGGCTATTTCAGCTCCCCTTGATAAGACTCCATCAGATCCCGCTCAGTCAATCGGCGAGCACCATCGCCAAGCACCTGTTGCAGATGACGGCCGTGGGTCAATAGTGCCATTGGAGGCTAAACTCCACCCCTTACGGACTCCAGTTCAGCAAAAACGGACGAAGGAGGAGGCAGCTCACCTTAAGGCTCAAAGACGGACCGACATTGAGAATCGAGCCATGCTACTTGATCCTCCGTTGACTGCAAATGTTCTGGCTCATATTCCATCCTTTCAGGCAGCACTTCAACTCATCACGCCCCTTGATGATCACGCATGGGAACTCTTGAAGCCCCGTCTTCTCGCTCAGAGGGTAGAAGCGGAGCTGCGAGAGAAGCAAAGTTATAGCAACCCCCAAACACTTGAAGACAAGCTTCCGACAATGGAGGCTGATAAAAAGCCCGCTAGGGAGCCAAGAGAAGTTACAGACCAGGAATGGGACGATACACAGGGACCCGTTCGAGCGCGCATATCCGAATATGCAGACGAAATCATCGAAGGATGGAACAACGGCGCCAAGGTTAAGAGAAAGAATTGTCCGCAATATGCCGCAGATGTGCTGCTTTACGTTCGTAAAAGGTTCTATGCCGAAGTTGCAAAGGACACTGCTGCCACAATCGCGGCAGGGAAGAAGCCGATTGTCGAGCCCCCAGAGGGGCCTTGGACTCAACGGTTGACATTGGAGAACATGAAGTGGGTCTTTGATGTCAAAATCAAACCCCGTACCGAACCTATGCGCAAGGAGTTGTTTCTTTGTAACAGCTGCCTCGGTGTGAATGGAGTCTTGAAATTCTTTGGATTCGAGGGCGTACTTCAACACTATGCAGCCAAGCACACGGCTTCTCTCAGTCTGGGGAATGTTGTCGTGCACTGGAGAGCGGAGTGGCCTGAAGTGCCTCCTTTTAGTCCTGATCCTCTCGCCAAAGAGAAAGCCTATCATGACAACGAGCCACGGAGCGCACTCGCGTCAAATGTGCCAATTCAACAAAGCTATTCTGTCTTTCAACCTGGTACACCAGCGGGATATCCTCTGTCTGTTTACAGCGCAGAAGCGCCGCCGTTCTCGTTCTACAGTTCCAGGCCTCCAATTCCTCCTGTATCTGCATACGGGCAAAATTCACCCCATATCTACGGTCCATCTTACTCGGCAACAGCATATTACGACCCTGCAACATATTCTTCATATCCAGGACTGTTTTCTTCGGGGATGGCACATAGCTCTCAAAGACAGTTGAACAACTACACAAGATCAGTTCCAGCTCCTAACCCTTCCGAGGGTGGAGCATATCCCAGCTACTACGATAGCAATAGCGTCGCCTCGGCCAACAGCACTCATCAACACCAACATGAAAATTTTGTCAGGAGCACTCAATCTGTCTGGTCAAAGGTTGGGCATCATAAGAAGATCCCACCTGCAGTTAGGGCTTACGTCACCATTTACCATGCTAGCAAACTGTTTGAGGCGTCTGAGAGCGAGACCTTACCATTGTCGCTGTTCATCGACGCCACATCGAAAAATAAGAAATTACGCAGTCTGAGGGCTCTCAATGGCGTTTCTTGCAAAGTGTGCAACGACGACAACATCTTTCACGTTCCTCAACTCGCCAGACATTTTGAATCAGAGCATGTCGACAAGCCCCGGAGTCAAGGACGAGCACATATGGATTGGCGAACAGAAATGATAAAGATGCCTGAAAACGAGCGAATGGCTGGACTGGAAATCAAGACTCGGGGAGACTCTGTCTTGTCCACTCTTGTTAAGGAGGCCCTTCCCTGGGCATTCGAACAAGCCTTCATAGACAAATATGCTTTGAAGCCTGTGCAAACAACACCCAACAACACCCCACATCCGCAAGTGTCAGTGTCGGTGCAGACACCAGCTCAGATCTTCACTGCTCTACCAAACAATCGGTCAAGGGAAGAACGCCAGCAGAGTGACGTCGGGCATGTCAGAGAGCAAACGCAGCAACTAGGTCATGCGGATCTGGGAAGTCAGTCCTTGGCATCAAGTCGACTAGATCTGCGCTTTTCTTCACAAATCGAGTCTGAGCCAGACATACCATATCTTCGTCCAGCAAGCGAGGTTTATGGTCAAAAGGTGGTCGGGGCTAGAAGGAAACAAGGGAAACCTGCATCCCAAGCCGCTGATAGTGCTTCAACGTTTGGCAACTACTTGCCGCCGTACTCCGAAAAGTTTCAAGATACACATAACCGAAGCAAAAAGGTTGATGTCGGAGTCGAGACTGAGGGGGAAGTCACCACTTATCGTGTTTCATATCCCACAGTGCCGCAGAACAAGGCTCATTGGCGCGAAGAAAAATCATCCGATTACCGTGACGTCCAAGAACGGCGTTATTCGGGCCCAGCACCAGCTAGTCCACGTAACAGGAGCGCATCGGTTGGCGACCGGCCCCAAGACCATCATCCGTTAGTGGCCGCCTTGGCCGCCGCAGCACCTAGCTACGCGGAGGTCGAAAGAAGGGGGCGGGAAGAACCTCATGTGGCCCATAACCACCACATGGTTGAAGAGGAGGAGGTCATCTACGTTGATGAATCCGGACGGGAGATCGGAAGAGGTCTCAGAGCCCGAAATACCCTACCCCAGGAATCCAGATATGGCCCGGCCAATACTGAAAGGTTTGGCGAGCATGCCCGACCCTCACCCTCATGGTTTAACAACCATAGTGAATTCTATTATAAAGAACCTAGCCCTCAGGCTCAATATGCAACACAAGCCCGCCACCTCGATTCTCCTGCTAGTTCCGATCATTTCTATCATAATCGTCACGGTACTCATCCTCCGCTAGAGCTTTCAGATGCATACGAAGTCGTTGAGACTCATCATCATCATCCGGACGGCGACTACTTCATCAGGCGCCCTGTACGACAGACTGGTAGGCCATACCATGCCTATGAGACCAGACAGCCACGACCAGAGCAGAGCATATTCCCTCAACAAGGAATAGCTCACGGCCCTTCGGTTTACAACTTGAGTTATGGAACAGATCCTCATATTCCGAGTCGGCCTCCTCTTATGACTAATCACAACAACCCACGACATCCTTCTTGTGCAGCAAGGGGGACACCAGCGGACCATGGGAGCCAGCGATGATTTATTCGATGTACTTCAGTATCGTAATGGGAAAGATAACACCAACTAATTAGTCTAGTGCCGATTCGTGTATACATATATATATATATATGCAAGCTGCAACATCGCATGTATAATGTCTTTCCTCATTTGAAGTCAATCCTTTCCTCAAGCAGTTCAGAGAACGTATTCGTCGTTTGACGGATATTATAAAAGTAGTACATTGTGTGTATTCTGCTAGGACGACGAGCCGAGTTTGGTTTGCTTTTTTTACATACATACATCCATACATACAAGCCCTCCTCTTGTGTTCCGATCCGTCTTCTCGTTAGAGCCATTATCAGAAACTAAAGCTGGGTCTGGCCGCAATTCCAATGCCAGTTGGTGATGTACAAGATAAGAAGGGAAACCGATGATAATGAAAAGAACAAAATTACAACACTCTTTTCTTCTCTCGTTTCTCTCCTTTGTTCTGCTTCTCCTGCTCTGCTCCCCGATAGAGCAGAGCAGTCGAGATTGGTTCAAGAGCCCGAGCCCTTGACCAAAAGCGATCGACATTGTTTGGTGTTTCCAAGTATGTTCCGCCTTTCTCCTTCGAGTCTATCCTTCCATCCGTATATGCCTGTTACTGGTCTTTCTTTTCTTCATTATTCTCAGGTTGAACGGGACGCTGTCGCATGGTGACCATTTGCCAGAAACCCATAGATCAAAATCAGTGCTGAATCTACAACACCTCACCAATGATCTTAGCGGCCTCACGGTAGGTTTGAAGCAAGCGCTCGCACTTCTCACGCTCCTTCTTGACGCCATCATCCTCGTAAAGGAGCTCCTCAAAGAGAGATTCCTTGTAGAGCTCGCTAACGAGGCGGTTCTGAACGACGTCCTTACAGTGGTTAACGAGGAGGTGCATGACAGCTTTAGGGACCTGGTCGGCGATGGACTCGCGAACAATGTTGAAGTAGGAAGAGATAAGAGCTCGGATAAGCTCCGTCTCCATGGCCTCGCGATCTGTCATAGCTGGCTCCGCGGATTCACCCTGGTGGTGGGGGTTAGTTTCGTGTGAGAAGAGGAGACCGGGCACCTGTAGATCCTCGGAACTTACCATCTGGGATGCCAAGCCGTAGTTCTTCCCTGTTCTATCGTACAAGTCATCCTCGGGGGCCATTGTTGTCGCTGTAGATGGCCGGGCAAACTCTCTCTCCCGACGCACAATAGGGAAGCTAGTCTCCGAGTTTTGGCTGATATGTCGTCCGTTGGGCATATTGGGCATGGCGCCAGGACTTGGGAGGGGACCGCCAATGGTCTGGCCATCCTTGCCGAAAAAGTAGTTCAAGAAGGAATCTCGGGCACCTCCGAGTCCCTGTTGGTTGAGTCGAGCAGGTGAAGCTGAACGAAGAGTGCCATTTAAATGCGTCGCGTTCATAGTGGCAGCAAGGCTGGAGGTTCCGTTCTCTCGGACTGAAAGAGAAGGCGATATGCTTCGAGGAGGCTTCATGGCCTTGGTTCTTCCTGACTTCGTCTTTTCAGGCTTATCAAGAGGGCCACTGACACCGTCCTCATTTTCAGGGCCATCACCATCAGCCTCAAGCTCCTGCAGACGCCGCTTTTCTCGGCGCTCGCGCTCCTCCTGGATCAGCCTTTTTCTTTCTCGCTCCTGTTTTGCACTGACTACGTTACTCATGGCGGCGGCTGCGCCAAGGAAGTTAGGGTGATTAGTATTGATATAGGCGCGCTGGATAGAGATGAGTGATTCGACATATGACGAAGCAGGACCAAGACGCTCACGGAGCAGGTCTGAGACCGTCTCGATGAGCTTGGCCTGAAGTCTGGGGTATCGTGAAAGCTCGGTGGAGCCACAAGTGTGGCAAATCTTGATCAGCTCTTCGTAGACAAGTTCAACACAACGTTGACTAGGAATTTCCAGAAGCTTGATCTGAGGCTTGACCAGAAGATCGAAAGCCATTTCCGGCACAAAAAGACTGGGTCGGGGTCCAGTAGAGTTTCGAATAGCGGTCCGGATATCGAGGGCGGAGAGGTTGGATGTAGGGTCGATAGTGTCAAGTGCGCTGCCGAAGACAGAATTGAAAATGTAGTAAATACGAGCGCCGCCACATAACTCCTTGGTGGAAATCTCGGTCGAGGTACCGTCAATGGAAGAAATGAAAGAGTTGGCGAAACGTGTCATTTGCTGAAGGATGAGAGAGCCACGGTGCTCCTTTCCACTGAAATGCATATCACCATAACTGGCCAACTCCTGTTGCGTCTGCCCCATAAGAGTGTTGAGTCGAGCTTTGATGTCGGGCAAACGCTCACGGATATGACCCATCAGAGTAGTGTTGAGGGTCTTAGCCAGATAGTGAGTGCCACATCGAATGGAGATGTTACGATAGGCAGGATGGTGCTTGAAGAAGTCAGCCTCGGCCTGGAGAGCATCCTCCATAGGTTTGTTTCCTTGAATATCCTGCTGCGATCGATTGACAACGCCGATGAAGCCAAGCTTTAGAGGATAGACGCGGCCTGAAAGAATATCTAGAGCGTTTGTGCCATGATCCATGAGGTCGACCTTTGTCAAGACACCAATAGTCCTTCGGCCAAGGGGGTCAACATGGCGGGCGAGTTTGAGGGCTTCCGAGTTAACGATGTCGACGTTGGCGGGAGACACGGCGAGGATAATGCTATTAGGCTTGGCAATATATTCGGAAATGAGGTTTCGAGTCTGTTTCTCAATATCGGTAGGCTGGTCGCCAATGGGGACCTATGGGTTGGCTATGGTCAGTAATGCCCAGGGGTAAAACGAAGCTAAGGATCATGGAGATGGAAAGAACAGGAAACTCACCTTGGTTAGTCCCGGCAGATCCACCAGAGTCAAGTTCAGAACATGAGGAGAGTAGATCTTGAGGTTGATAGGTTGTCGGTTGATACCCTTGTTGTTGCCGGCAACTCGGGATGTCTCGTTCTCAATCTCGCGCTTGACATCGCCAAAATCGTTGAACCTCCGGTTGGGGATGTGGTGGAACTCTGCCCACTCGGAACGGCGTGCAGCGCCGGGGGATCGATAAGGATCGCTTGCAGGGTCGGGAGCGTTTTCATCTTCGGTAACGTTGATGAGCTGAAGGATCAGGGGACGACGAGTGCAGATGCCGGCTCCGCGTGGTAGAAAATCTCGGCCGACGATATTCTCAAGGACAGAAGATTTGCCTGCAGATTGGGAACCGACAAC
Organism: Fusarium subglutinans; assembly: GCF_013396075.1. Classification (NCBI taxonomy): domain Eukaryota; kingdom Fungi; phylum Ascomycota; class Sordariomycetes; order Hypocreales; family Nectriaceae; genus Fusarium; species Fusarium subglutinans. The sequence goes on from NW_023502155.1 coordinate 14,085, forward strand.
AACCTAGGCAATGGTCAGTCAGTGCTAGAGTAGCCAATTCAGGTAGCAAAAACCGCATACAATCTGAGGGAGATCCAAAGAGTCACTGCCAATGGTATTGAAGACCAAGTCTTGCAGCTTGTTGACCGTGGTGAGCAGATCCTCGCCAAGAGCAGCCATGATGATAAGAGTCCGATTTTGTGACGAGCGAGTTTGGGATATACCGATGACAGAAACAAAAGGACAGAACTGGACTGGACTGGACTGGACAGTAGAGTCAAGTGAAACGTCCGTCACGAAACCCAAGACAAACACAAGGACACGGAGGATATTTCGAACAATGCGCGCGTTGTCGCTAAATTCAAAATCCGTCGTCAGTTCCGGGAGTTCATGCGGTTCGGTCTGGGAAGCTCAGGCTCAGGCTGAGGATGGCTTTGCTTTGCTTTGCTTCGCTTTGCGCAGTGGAGTCGAGAGCACTTTTGGGGTGATTCACGTGTGTTTGCATATATAGGGAACTAATGTTCAACCACCCCCAGGCCAAGGTAGTGTACCTAGGGTAGGTTTGGCAACCTACCTAGGTTAGTACCTAGCACCTATTTTTTAGGCCCTGTAATGCCTAGCTCTAGGCTGCTTTACTGGCCTCTACCGGAGGTTTCTCGGCTATGAGGTGCCTTCCCTAGGTAAGTAAGTACCTAAGGTAAGGTAGGTAGGCACCAGGCCATGCCTTCTGACCGCTTTCGCACCCACCTGGTTTAGTCCGGAGTTGCGTTGCAGAGTCCATGCCACGTCACCAGCCACACCTGACAGGATGTTCTTATCCACCACTAGGTGCTTTAACGAGGTTCGCCACAAGGCCTGACTTTTCTGCTGTGCTAAAGAAACCATGAAGATGGTAATAGATGCAATAGAAATCAGCCAGAAGACCAATACAGATACGGAATCATGAGTACTTTCGGTAGCCCCGGCCCTTTGCCAACTACAAAGCCAACACCGTGAGTTTGACATCGTCTACTGAGAACAATTCACTAAACAGTTGTGTCCTTCTGAGCAGACCACAGCGTGGAAGCTTCCCTCTAGATCATGATGGTGAGTGGGCTGTACAAGCCAACACATTCAATGGGACAATTTTGACCAGAGTCACTGCAGGCGAGTGCAAGACTTACATGACAAAGTACCTTTCATGTATGAAAAAGGTGCGAGGTCTAAATGACGAAGAATGTCGCGAACTTGCAAAGGCGTATCTATCATGCAGAATGGACAGGTGAGCCTATAATGCTTTGACTTATGACGCATACACGTAGTCAAATATCTCGGAACAAAGCGGGCTAATAGCGACGGGTACTTTAGAAACTTGATGGCCAGGGACGAATTCAAGAACCTTGGTTTCACAGAATCTCCACCTCCTTCAGCTGTAAAAGCGACGCTAGAGGGTGATAAGGGAAGGAACCAAGGACTGAGAGGAGAGACCAGTTAATTAATACGTTTTCTCCCAGATACCTACCTACCTACCTGGGTATGTAATCATGGGAATCGGCCATTTAAGGAGTTGACTCTCGTACACACTGCCTTATAGTTTAGTTACCTACCTAGGTAGTTACCTACGTAACGGCCTGAGGTTAATACGGACTCTAATTCCTTACTAAGATATGTAGCATTCGAGCAAATGAGAGCAATACACATCAATCCTCCAGTCCCCGCTTCAACTACTGTATCATAAGAACCTAGCAGATGGCGGTGGACGATTATCCACCATAGAAATTTCTAGGAACTGCCATATACTGACTGCCCGAGACTTGCAAAGCTTCCAGCAACAAATATCATCGAAATTGTAAGTGTTCGTATTCCTGTCTCATACTTAGACAGAGGCTTTTGTTGCTGGTGGTGATGCTCTGACGCAACCAAACCAGCCGTCTCACATCGCGTTGCCTGGTCAACCCCAGCCGGCTCGATTTGCGACCACCAACAAAACTACCTTACCTTATCGACCACTAACTACTTCATACCTACCTACCTTACATACCTACCTAGGTACCTTAGTAAAGCTACCTTATCCTTCATCACTCTCTATACCTTGCCAAAATCCTCCGTATTTACCGTCTGGTCACCTCTTTAACCCTTTCTCTACCGGACACAATATTCTTCCTCCATACCGCATAAATATCTCTCCTTAATATTCTGGCAAAGATGCCAGGCACAGCAAGGACGATGGAGCCGAAGCGCAAGGTGACTCCTCCGTCGCCTTCTTACATGACAGATGAGCAGTTCGGTATGACATACGGAACTGAGTATGGCGATGAAAGTCCTTGGCTAATTTCTCCCTCTGCTGAATAGCCTCCTACCTCGCAGGTCTTCGGTCAAACCGAGTCGCCAGACCTGGAGGTGCAAGACCTCAACCAGCTGGTGCCCGCCCAGTTCCTAGCCGCTCAAGTTTGCACCGCCATAGTACGGGCCGATTCACGCCTGATCTTGCTTCTCCTACCGAAAGTGCACCACCTATTCTCGACCGTAAGGACTCGAAAAGTCCTAGCGTTGCTGGTGGCAGTCTTGCCTCTAGATACTCTACCATCAGCAGGAAAAGCCCAGATTACTATCCAACTTCAGCTACAACCCCTCTGAGGCCATCGGACGTTGTTCCCTCAGCCACATACATGGAACGAGGTCAAAGATGGATGGAGAAGGAAGAGGCAAGCTCACTGCGCGACGCAATGGAGGAGATGGACATAAGGAAGAGCACAAAATCGCCTGTTCAGGAAACTCCTGAGGATGATACTCGTCTATACAATGCTGCTCTCGATGAAGCTGCTGAGCTTGTCTGGCAACATCAACATGGCACGCCTTCTCCCCGTCCCGAAGGTCCCTACCGCTATAAGCCACATCTCAGAAAGAATAGCTACGCTCATGCTCGTACTGCTAGTGTCGGTGGTACGCGGTCATGCTCAGACAGTTCTTCGGATGGTGAAGGCGTCGAACGTGAAAGCCGACCTGAGTTAGAGCAGAGGCAGCCAGGCATACAGCCAGATCACAAAAACAAGACATACGGCAGTATTGGTCGTTCAGGCAAGGCTCCGGAGCAGAGACGCCAGGGAAGTCTGAAAAGAAACATCAGCGGGGAAGTAGGCCGTCCCTTTTCTCAAGATCAAATTTGGGAAGAGCCTGAAGCCTCAACTTCTAATGACATGAGCTTTTCTGGTCGTGCATCACCCGAGAAGCTTAGCAACCGAGCTCAGGCGGCTACAAACCGAGTCCGCTTCGAACCTGCCCGGGAAGAAGAAGAAGAAAAGACCAAGCCCCTTGAGCGAGTTGAAATACACCGCAATCCTCCCACACGCTCTCGCAATCCTCTATATACAAGAAACCGCTCCAACGATGGCTCCGTCTCTGTCGATGACAGGGTAGAGAGAAAGAATGGCATGGAAGTTCGGAGTCAGGACATTCGCGCGGCCACGAGCATGCGCTTGAAAGATCGCAGCCCAAACCTCCCGGAACCCACAGCCGTCAGTGACAGTCCGGGACGGCCCATTGTAAGCTTCGACGCCAACTGGAAAGCCCCGGACGAGTCCACTGATACCACCCCAGACCGGTCGCTTCCGGCAACCCCCAGCAGATCCTCCTCCTCCTTCGCCCAGCCGGAGAAACCCATGGCGGTACCTGGTATCGTTGTGGCGGAGGAAAGTTCGTCGGTGCCCAGGGCGCCAACGGGAACGAAAATCCCGTCGATCTGCATAGACGAGACATCTCATAGCCCTAGAGGCTCCGTAACTTCGATCAACGTCCCCGATATTGCTATCGGTGAGGCTCCGGGTAAGGGAGGCAGCATTCCTGCGATCATAACCCCTGACGACAAACCGAATTCAACCTCCCGTCCGCTACCTGATCCCATTGCCATGGGAGCACCCCGTTCTGCACAAAAGCCTCGTGGCCATTGGTCCCCAGCCCCTGGCAGCAATAGGCGAGTTGTCACGATTTGCCATGAATGCGGCATGCCCATTGAAGGGCGTTTTGTGGCCCTAGCGGGAAGCAATGAACGATTCCATCCGCAGTGTTTCAGCTGCTATACTTGTGGTACTAACCTACAGGCGATGGAGATTAGCCATGAGCCTGATCATCTTCGTCAGGAGCGGCTTGATCGCATCAGACGTCGTGCGGCGGGTGAGATACTCGAGGAGGAGCCGGGCAAAACGATGGCCGAAGACGGAGATGAGCGTCTGCGATTCTTTTGTCACCTTGATTGGCATGAGCTGTTTGCGCCGCGTTGCAAGCACTGCCAGACCCCTATTCTCGGTGAACACATAGTAGCTCTAGGAGCTCACTGGCACTACGGTCACTTCTTCTGTGCCGAATGTGGTGACCCATTCGAACATGGCATGACACACATTGAGAAGGATGGTTATGCGTGGTGCATCAACTGCCAGACGAAGCGCACCGAACGACGTGCTCCGAAGTGCAGGAAATGTCGTACAGCTGTCATCGGACAGTATATCCAAGCACTAGGCGGAGAGTGGCATGAGCATTGCTTCCGATGCGCCGAGTGTCAGGGCAGTTTCGACGACGGCCAAATTTTCACTAAGCATGTGCCCGAAGGCACTATCGTGCTCTGTACTGGATGCCGAGCTATGGAACTCAAAGCGTAATGATGATGATGTGTGTGATTTCGGTGTGCGTGTTTTGATTTCTGCATGCGTTTCTTTCGTGGTTGGTCTGTTTCCCTTCAGGTTTGCCGGTCAGCATATGATTTGTTTTGTGCTTCTGATTTGGTCTTAATGGGTGTTTCCAGGCGAGCGGCGCACTTAGCGCTCAACTGATCATGTAGATTGTCTCATTGGAACATCTTGGCCATAAGGCAAAATAGACACGGCGCGAACTGTAAGTCCGTGGTTTCAACTTTCAATGGCCAACACACAAACTTCGTTTCCGTCTACGTGATACATATCAAGTTGTCTCCCCCCCCCATATCTGTGTGATCCTGACGCATTGTTGTTTTGTAAACGTAACCTTAAGAGCAAGATTGGGTGGGCGTATCCTCCATGAGGCCAAAACACACAGGTCGTTCGTACCACTGCTGCGGAAGTGAAAAGAAAAACCATACAGTTTACCACACGAGTCACAGCGGGAATAGAGGGGCATTGGGTTGATTGGGTAGCGTTTTGTCTGTCGTAAATCATTCGTCGACTTTTTGTTTCAGTCTTCCTCTCGTCTGATGTACGCAAAGCCAAAAGTACAACCAGGTTGAATCGAAATCCAGTTCAAGAACATCAAGATTGTGTGTTCATCTCTTTTGGGATCTTCCTCCTGGTAATTATTCCTCGGAAATCCCCCTCTCTATTACTGTGCAAATCCGCCAACCTGCTCCTGGTGGACCTCGAGGGTGTCGCCATCCTGCATCTCGAGCTATGTGATGTAACTTGTCAGCATGTGTGATCTCTCCGGGGGGTCTTCAGCGGGGTGCAATTCGAACATAGATATGAAATATCTGTGCCTGCAAAAAAAAAAAGGGAAAACATACCGCATCGGGCGTATCAGTGGGTTGGACTCGCGTGCCGTCGAAAAGAAATCGCACGGAGCTGGTCGCCTTTCCCTGGCGCTCGCAAAAGGCGCCCATAAGCTTCTCAAGCTTTGTAGTACGCTTGATCTTGAAGAAGACCTCGTTGTTGTTGTCGGTGACCTTGATGTTGAGGTGCTCGGAGTTGGCGGGTGCCTGCTCGCCAGGAGTCCCGTTTTCGTTCTCGTTGGACATTCTGAATTGGTCTGGATGAAATCTATGCACTTAGTAAGAAACAACGTCAGCGCGTCGCTCGATGTGAAGTGCAGGAGTGAAAGTGTAGCGAGCGATCGCAATAATCATGGCGTTACCTTGGGACGTCTGCACGATGGTCGTTGATGGCAAGTTTGGCAAGTGGGGGTGATGATCGCGTTATGCGCGTTTGGCCGGCGAGCTACGAGCGTGTAAAGAGGAGTAAAGATCGGGCGGCCGGTGTGTGTGTGAGGAAAAAAGGTTGAACAGATATGTTGTAGGTGGGAGGTATAAAAGGCTATGGTGGGTGATGAGCCTACTAAGATAGACGGATTAGAAGGCAATCGGCCTTAAACTTACCTGCTAAGGTCAGTTGCCTCTCGCGCTTCGTTCAGTACTCAGTTAAACATCAAGCGAGCGAAAGAGCCCAACTTCAACCGTGTAGGTGGGGCCAAGAGACGAACGACTGTATTTTATTGGCTATCTCGAGCTTCGAACGAACCACCCGTACTACACTTACCCTATACTAAGGTAAGTAGGTACTATACAAGGTATCCATATGTATGACATCAGTCCTGTCTGTTTAATTTATATATATATATATATATGTCGTCCTCTTTTACTGCTGTAAATTAATATTTATTTATTAATACTACGCAAAAGGCAAGACATATACGCAACATTCATATTCTCCCAGTCTGTATGCATTTTTAGTACTCACTAATTGATTTATTAATCCGCAAAACCACCAACTGCACTGCAAATTATTACATTATACACAACCATGGTTCGTCTCGCGATAAACAATAGAGTAAAACGTTCGGTAGAAGCTGATGGATGACTCTAGGCTTCGAAAGATGATGTCGAGGCGAAGCCTGCTTGTCACCCACGTGCAGTAAGTTCCAAAGCTAATGACATCAGAACGAACATTGTGATCTGACACATGTGCAGTGTGCAATTCAAAGTATTTCCCCCCAGACACGAGAATGTAAGATGGAGACAAAATACTGACCCATATACCACAAGACTGTCTTACCAGCAATGGCTACAACGAGGCCAAGTGCCAAACTGCAATCAAGCGACTTTACGAATGCTGTGAAGCGTTTTACGAACGCTACGGCGAAAATGCATCTACTGTGAGCTGTCCGAAGCCCAATCTTCTCAAGCTCAAGATGAAGCAACTCCGGGAGGAAGCTAAATGATATGTAACGCTCGTCTTTGGTGTGTCCGCCGGTTTGGGAAACGCTGGCAACTAGAATGATGAGCGCCGAATCTCTTCTAGGCGATCGTTGAGCACGCAAGAGGCCTCATGGACCTGAACAAGCATTGAAGGCCTGTTCCGAGACTCTAATACGAATGCCGATGACATTATGATAGAGAAGAAGAAGAAAAAAAAAAATTTGCTGTTCGGTGGAGACGTACTTGAACCAGGACAGTGTTGAGTGCGATTAATATCACAAGATACACTGTACGATACGCGCGTGTGTAATCGCGGCTGTTTTCTTTTTAGCGCAAAAGTCCAAGCTTGCTTAAAAGGTACTAGGTACCTGGAAAGAGCCTTTCTTTTAGTACTAAGGCACTAAGGCAATACCGTACATAACACCCATGAATTTAGGTATTTATCCAATAAGAAACATTGTAACGAAAGAACAGTACGTACCGCCTAGAGCTCTAACCAGCGCGCCAGTGCAACAGCAACCAAAACAATTCTTTGATTCTTCTGCCTGAGCATCAAACCTGCACAAGCATCTTCGGCAAACCCCACTGGCATAATCCTTCCTTCACACTCACAAAAGCGATACACGCGACAAAATACCCATCCCCATGCTGGGCATGCTTACGGCTTCGATCGATCTTTACGTTTGACCCACCGGCCGAAGCCTGCCGAAAAGGGTTGTTTGCTTCTTCGCGCTGTGTACTAAACCATACACTCGATTTGACAATCCCCAAGACAGACCAACCTGATTCACTGAAATGGCACCTGTCGAGGCTGAGAAATTTCTATCTTACGAAGCCGGGCCCGAGGTCGAAGAGTTCGCCAACGCGCTCGACGACTGTCTCTCCCCCCCCCTCTCAAACGAAGAACGACGAGAACGAATTCTAGACCTACCTAGAAAATACCACGAGAATGCCCTTCGACGCCTAGCACAGGTTCGACCGCGCATGATGCGCAACGGACAAGACGATATCGATATGGATGCAGACGACGATGTTGCTAATAGCAACCCTGCCTCAGCAGAGCTTGTCAAACGTCTCGAGAGGGAAGCGCAGACATGGGATCTGTTGCGCAGGCTCCTTCCACTGAGATATGCTAGTTCTGATGACAGGCAGAGCGCTTCCAAACCCGAACGGAGCTCCATGGATTCAGGAGACCTGTTTGAGAGTTTCCTTGCTAGTGATTCATCGGCGCACGAACGACAAGCAGTCATACAATGGCTCCAGAGCAATGCTTCTTCGGGACCTGATATCAACGAGCTCGCGCATGAACTCCAGCAAAATGCCGACCGTGGAGATATCATCGCTCACGGCTGGCTTCACACTCGCTCCTCAATCAAGCTTCGGAAGAGCGTGACAGCCTGGCCCCATCTACTGGATCGCCAGTCACCAGCTATTGCGACCTCATTTCACACCTCAGATGGCTCACCTCTGGTGACACAGCTGGACCCAGACGCTGCGACTCGCCAGGGACGAAAACTTGAACCGCAAGATGAGTATTTTGAGCGTGCCATTTGGTTGGGTTGCTGGGAACACCTTCGCCGAGGATCAAGCTTGGACACTATCCGTGAATGGTGTCAAGAACGAACCGAAATGTGGCGGGCTATTTCCACCTCTGCGATACTTCTTTCAGCCGACGGCAGCCAGGAAGTGACGGATACTAAACCAGCATCGCTTGCTCTGTGGCGACGAATGTGCTTCAGCTTGTCTCGATCTGGTGGCTGTGATGACTACGAGCGTGCGGTATATGGTGTCCTATCAGGAGACATCCCGAGCGTCGAGAAAGTTGCCCTGAACTGGGATGATTTCCTTTTTGCAAACTACAATGCATTGCTACGCACACAGCTTGACAACTACATACTTGGACAATGCCCAGCCGACGTTGCTTCAAACCTCACACAATCGTTTCCTTCATTTGACGCTATTCAATTTCACGGTGAGCCAAGTACAGTTGACATGCGTCTAATCCGAGCTTTGGAAGCCAACCCTCAGATCAAAGACGAAGCGAACGAACCCAATAAGGCGTTGCAGGCATCATTGATTTCCAGGGAAATTGGTCAGCATCTCTATCAGCAAGGCTGGATCATTTCTTCTGGGGCAAATCACAACGAGTCAGCACTCTACAGATCAAAGCCCAGTAAGCTTGAGGTAAACAAGGAGAGGTTCTTTCAGTCCACGCAGCACTACGGCCTGCGGATTGTCGCACATATCTATCTCCTCATCAACCTCCTGGATAAGCTGAACTCGAAGGACGATTCTCTCGCCCCTGCCTTTTCTCCTCCTGAAATGAGACGTTACCAACAAAATCTCATTGCCGGGTACGCGAATTACCTTCGCCTTGCGGAGTTTCATGAGTTAATACCTCTTTACTGTTCGATTTTGGAACCCCCTCGGTCATATGAGGTGCTTAGCTACAATCTCATTCCTGAAAATGAGGCGAGTCGACGTTTACTACAACTGAGACTTATTGGGAAAGCTGGCATCGACGTGCTGGAGTTCGTCAAGACTCAGGCGTGGCTTCTGTTCGATGATTTGGGTCCGGCGCAACATGGATGTCCTGCCAAGGAAGGATTTAGCATCATTGAGCCTGGCCCACCCACTTCACGCAGCGGTCGTCCTGTGAGGCCCGATTTCTTTGGTGATGATGAAAGATTCGTTGATCAGGCACATGAGAACCTCATCCGATCACTAGAGTGGCTGGTACTGGTGCAAGAAACATGGCCCAACGTGTTGTCTATGGGGACCAAGATCTACAAATTCTTTTTACGTGAGTTATTTTGCTGTAAGCAATCGGTCGAAAACTGACAACGCCGTAGGCAACATGCACCTCAGCGCTGCTCGTCAGCTGATGAAGCGAGTTCCGTTTTCAGAGATCCTTCATGCAGCTACTGAAGAAAACGGTGATGAGATGGAGTTATACGAAGACATTCCCGAGTTTTGGGCTAGGCAACTTGATCGGAGAGGTATTCGGGACGTGACACCGCAACAAGCACTTTCCGATGCCCGAAATTTCCGCGAACTAGAGAATCTAGTGAGAGCCCTGGATAGCTTGGAGACAGTCGCGTCGCTAGCCGAGCTTACGAATGAGTACGCCAAAATAGAAAACTCTGAAGCAGGCACGGTCATGATATTAACGAGAAACAGGGACCAAAAGAAGAACCGAGAGTTCTGGAATGCTATTGGCGATGAAGTCAAGAACACAAAAGAAAACATGCAGCCTCTTCTCAAGAACTGGCTCCTGGTGGGCATCGAGGGTAAGTGAGCCCCTGTAATCAGGCCATATCAGTGCTGACACACACCTTAGAAGGTGATCAAGAACTACGAGATCTCCGTCAAGCCTATCTCCCCGAAACAGTTCTAGCATACGTTGGCACGCTGCACTTTGCTGGCACTGGCTTGTCTCGAGACAACCTCCTGGAGTGTATGGAGCTTGCTTCCATCATTGCAGAGCGCGATTCGGATCTGTCGGTTGCATTCTTAGAAGCCGGAAGAATGAAGGAGCTGGTGGAAGTCTTTGCTGCCAGCAGCAAGGCATTGGCCATCAGCACTGGTGAAAAGAGAACCACGAACACTGGCAGCAAGAAGCTGCGAGAGATGGGTTGGTCCCGGGATCTGTGGTCTGTCAGGCCATGAAAGGCTTCTTTCCATTCTGTCATCACTCGTATCTGTTGACTGATTGTCGAGTTGTTATTTCGTTACCTGGGCGTCGACTCCGGCAAGTACGCATGAATTTATCATTCTCAGTTGGTGAAGACGGGCATGAATTGTAAAATATTAGGGGTGTTGGTCGGAATCAGTACATAATAGGAATTGAGTCAATGAAGAAACGTTCTGCATCTCGATAAGTCAATTGAGGTAATAAGAACAGAAAACTCAGATGATAAGACGACGGATTTGGCTTACAAATAATTACATATTCCACTTTCTTTACTCCGTAGTGTTCTGATCAGGTACTCCGAGATTGATGATACCCGAAACGTTGGGGCCAGGCCTATGACACAATCTGTCAGAAGCTCCCCCACTTTAGACCTGCATCTTCCAACTCCAACTCAATGGGAATGGAAGTTTACCTATCTTACCTAAGGGAACTCCATATCGCCTTCACTCCTAACTAGGGTACTTCCCAACAGCAAACAGCTCAGCAGAGCGACAACTGCAATGGCAAGCTTCGCAGCTGATATGCACGGCGCAACTCCTCCTGTTCTCCCCCCCAAGCCTGGTAGCCATGAGACGAGTCGCATTGCGACGCCGACCACATCAGGGGTACCTCCACCATCCGAAGGCCGCATACCCTCCAACACTGTGAACAACGCACCAGCGTCAATTCCCGACCCAGGCGAGCAATGGCTCCCTCAGATTCTACAGGACAAGTCGTATGTGATAACCCAACCTCAAGAGTGCAATTCTAAATTCTGTGGCAAGAAAACAAGACCTGGCTGAACTGCTTGGTAACCCAACTCTCCTCAACGCATTAACGCACTCTCCTGAATCCATTCACCCTTCCCTGCTTGTATCGCATCAAGCTCTATCCGCCGCCCTCAACGAAAACATCGACCTAGCTGGCCAACTCACGGACATGGAAACTCGGCTATCCCATCAGCGCGCATCGACACAGGCACAGCTTCTCTCAACACACACACTCGAGCGACAATGGCGCCAGAAACAGTCTGACATGGATCACGCGCTGGCGCCTTTCTCACCAGCAGCTTTATACCAGCAGCTGGGACAGGGCGTCCAGGAGCAGGCATCGGTGTGCGAGGCTATGGAGGAGAGTTTCCTTGACGGAGAGGGAGAAGGTGTATCAGCAACGGAGAGGGAGGTTACTGATTGGGTGCGTAAATATAGAGAGGCTAAAGTCCAATACTATTTGAGGCAAGAGAGGAAAGAGAGATGGGACGAGGGACGTGTCGGTGGATGGAGATGATGAGTTCTAGGCGTTTATACGGCGTGGGCGTTTGATACATGACACTGTATTTTTGACCTTTCAGGTATCCGATCTTCCCTGGTATAGATCACCAGCGCTTACGAATCACGACACAGAAGCACGCGCTGAACATTTGCTTCAGCCCTGTAGAGATTACCCCAGATTCGTCCCCTTTGAGGTTAGACATCAATTTTATAACACGACAAACTGTTACATGCGATATAGCTGCGACGGATATGCCGTTGAATGCTTCCCACTATAACCAACGCTCGTTTATCCAACATGGGTATCTATGTCACTGACTTTGAAAGCCGTACAAACTTGCTAATCCTCTGCAATGGCGCCATGAGTAATAGAAAAAGAAGAAAGCCCGCGTTCCCATTATAGTGCGCTGAAAGGACTCTTCTTCATATCTGGGCTGCGTGGACTCATGGGCAGAGCAAACAGATCGTCGTCGTCATCTCGTCGTAGAGGTCTGACAGGGGCCGAGGCAGCTGTGGTTAGGTCGCCATGTAGTGCAGCATTCAGCGATATGGGACCTGTGGATGCGTTGCTGGCCATGGCCTCATGGGACGACACAGCGATATCACGCCCTCTGGGTTGAAACGGATGAGATTGACTAATGGGGCTCATGAAGGTGTTCGCTTTTGAGAGAAGTCAGCTTGTGCACAGGGACTGGAGCGATGGATCCCAAATACCTGTCGTGCTCGGTGTTAGATCAGCAGGTGATGTGGCTAGCTTGAGACCTTTGAGCTTGTCCCCCAAGCGGCCCGTAGGTGAACGAGTAGCTACAGGACGAGGCATGGAATCACTGGGAAGTTGTGGCGTGTTGATAAATGTGTCGAGAATCCACTGCCTCTCTGCGAGGGCCATCTCAACACCCACTCCCTCAGCATTATTACGAAGCTCGTTGGCTACCTCCCGATCTATGGCTGCCAGGCGTTGGCGAGCCCATAGTGTGTGTAGGACTCCCCGATTGCCTGGATCAGCGGCAAGGCCTGGTGGGAAGATGGCCGGAAGCGGTTTGAGAGTTAGACTGGGTGACCCAGGCGGCGTAATAGTGATCGTTGAGGGTACCGTGGCATCAGCGGGGAGCAGGAAGAATACACGGCGACGACGTTGACGAGATGAAGACACAGGAGCAGTGTCTGACTCAAGATCAGCAGCAGGGAGGTTAGTAGATTTACCCGGCCACGACACTTGCCAACATGTTCTGTTGATGCTGTCCACCGGAGCAGAAATCGGAGCCGGCTCCGTTGCGGAGATGCGATCGGCAGCCGGGGCGGATTGTTCACCGGGGGTGTCGGCAAGACAAATGACAGATGCAGCGGGGCCCGGAACGGCATCGGGATACCACTCCACCATCAGAACCTTTGTACCAGCATCGCTGAACTCGAAGCGGGCTAGGTGCTGAGCCTCCACAGAAGGGACGATAGGGGGTTCACCGACAATAGCAGATGCAGATGGGGTTCCAGGCCGAGAAGAGCCCGAAAACGGGTCAGTCGTCATGACTTAGGGCTACTTTCTCGTTATGGGGGAAGCAAGAAGGTGATAAGGAAGAAATGATATTGAGCTCCAGGGTGAACGCTGCTGAACAGCGGCTCTGAATTCGAGCTGAAGAGTATGGAGACGGGGACGGAGACGTGGATTGGGATGGGGATGGGGATTGAGAAGGCGGAGACGGGGTTGAAATCCGGGCACTTTGATACTAGCCCGATGGCTTTGTTTCGACTTCGTTCTAGGAAGGCTCGCTAATATGTGCGCTGTCTCTCTCTCTGTTACTGACTTCGGCTGGGTTATTGCTGTCTTCTCGGGGACTTGGGCCTTTGCGTTTTTTCAGGGTCCCGCTCCTTCTCGGACCGAGACGAGGTTATTTCGGTGAATAAGGTAAGGTAAGGTAAGGTATCAGAAGAATCTAGCCAGTCAAGGTACCTAGGTATATTGGTTTAGTGAGGTACGGGAAGGAGGCACCGGACATATTCCGCAATGCAGCCGTAACTGTGTTGGGTGCTATGTCAAAATGAGTTGACTCTGAACGTCTCTGATGAGGTTAGGCGACGAGTCGGAGGGGAGAAGACGGCGGTGGCGGTAGATAGTGGCGGGGGAGTTGCCAGTTTCAGGACGTTGACAGAAGACGGAACACTAGGTACCTAGGTTGGGTTGAACACGAGATGAGATGGAATATGACATGACATGGCTGTCAGCTTCTATTTTTTCTTTTTTTTTGAGCGTTTATAACAATATTAGAGAGGAGAAGTTTGAGGGGAAAGAAGTGGACTGAACGCGGGATGGGACGGAATGGACTTGGGGAAATGCTGTGGACGCGTCTACGGTACCTACCTCCCTCCATTCAACATTTGGGTAGGTAAGGTACCTTAGGTAGGTAGATAAACGTAGGTAAGTAGTACTTAAGTGAATGGATAGGTAGGTAGTCATGTCTAGTACCTGCCTACAGCACTGTAATGGCGGCGGATTGCACGGAAAGGGAAGCTGTTCAAAGACAAGACTGCCTAGACGATCCAATCATTCCATTGAGGTACTCGATAAGAACCTGTTTGTTGGAAATGGAAGCAAGATAGAACACACAGAGAAGCGTACCTATCCATACCCTGGGTACTAACCTTAGTTAGGTACCGCACCTTAACTCATGGGTGCTAGCCAAGGCAGTAAAGGGTCCCTTCATCACCTTGAACCTGGGAGTGATTCCTAGGTAGCGTCTATGAGCTGGGGGAGTAAAAGAAAAACCACACAGATTGGCTTTTACCCAGCCTTAACCGAAAGTCATTCTTGTGTTTTCGACTCCCAACTTAAGATACCGTCTACAACAGGCTATTGAGTAGGTACTATAGGTATTCTACGGAGTAGTACGGATAGGTTAGTCCATTAATGTGTGCTGACTGAGGCAGTGCTGACTGCCCTGGCCTGCTCCCTTGTTTAGGGGGCTGGACTTTATCGGTATATCGGGACGAAAGCCATTCCTTATCGGCCGATTGCGTGACAGACTTGAGACCAGAGTGATTTAGAGTCATGAATACGTCGTCAATAATAACAGCACCTGCTGTGTAGCTCGAGAACCAAGCTTTATTAACATGTGCTCCTGATTTCTAGCAGATGTTCTAAGTAAGTACCTTTGTAAATATGATATAGGTGATCCCAAGCTGGTATTTGTTGGCTCTAAGTTATTTGTGCACATTGCGTACTTTCCATGTAAATATTTATCCATTTTTACTCTATTTTTTATTCTGAAGCAGAATCTCGAGTCAACACAAAGTTATATTATAAGAGAAGCTTACCGAGATGCCGGCCAAGTAGAGGAAACGTTACAGAATCTCATGCCAATGCGGCGTTATCCCAAAGACAAGACTCTTCTACCGTATTGACGTCTCTACCTATCTATTCCACGAACTGCCGTGTGTGTAGGGCTCTAGCTATAATAACTCTACTCCGAGTCATTTCACTAGCAGCATAGGTACTGATCCCCTGTGCTCATATTTGCTTTTCTTTTAAATCACTAGCCAACCAGGCCCAAGTCGATTCTCAAGATCGGCGTCAACGAGACACTGGATATCGAGCTTGTAACGGATGGGGCCAGTCCTTCTGCCCAGAACCACCGCAGTAAGGCCGCGACTAATAGGAACACCCCCCCTCAAACCCGACACTAGGTAGGTAGGTTGTGTGTCTCGGGTCCGTTCAGCTGGTCCTCGCATCCACAACCGTATTCAGACAACCCCAATTATCGAACTCTCCATTACTCGTGAGATTGCTAAGATTCAAATCTAGGATTTTGACGTCGTGTAAGTGATATCAACCGTAGTGATAACATTAATGATAAGACATATATGATAACGAATGCCGTTCGTATGATTTGTATTGGCACGTAAAAGCTCACTCACGACGATAGCTCAATGGCTTTCTAACTGACTTAACTACAAGTCTCTCGTGAAGTGGAGAAATGAATCACACTTGCACTGAACCCCCGTCATCGTCAATAGCCATACCTGTCTTGTTGCATCTAAACGGAAATTGGCTCAGAAACAGTTGGAAGCTTTTAGGGTTGCTCGAGACACGCATATACACTACATTGCAACATTGTGAAGAGTCGGACAAGTGCAGTTTATTCATCATTATGAAGGCTTATATATGGACAATGAATGAATGCTCAGAGAACATCGAGCTACCTGTATCAAGCGAACCCCTCGGGCCACCCGATTCGCACGGCAAAAGCACTCGCCCATTGGGTCTCGAGCTCTTCCATAGAACTCACCTCACTTGGCCTTTATCAACTAACTACCGTACATATGCAGCTCTCGGCTGGAGAGAGGGTTCTCGGCTTGACTCTGTTGCAGATGGGTCCACGCAATTCCGGGGGCAGATGCATTTTTTTGGTCCAAGCCTTTCGGTGCCATTGCTCTCGTTCTGAGGATCAAGTGAGGTGAGGTGAGGTAACTGTAGTCCCCTGGGGCGAAGCTCTCTCGTGAGTCGATATTCATGGGTCTGACATATTCGATACGCCATCCCCTCACTTGGTCCATCTCACACAAAGGTTGTTAATGACAAGTCAGCAGAAGGCTGTTTCGGGTACATTGGCAAGGTATGAAGTTTGCATGAGCTTTGAAGATAACTTAAACATCATACCACGGAAAACCTATGACGAGGACTTCGATATCAGCTTCGAGATGTAAATAAATTAGCTAAGCTGATCCATGTAGCTTCAGGATAGTTACGGAGTATTTGGTATCTTGTATCCAGCTCATTGAAGGCTCCGACCGTCCATCTGAAAGTTATGGTTACTGGACCTCCTCCTTGCCGGCACTTTGATAAGCAGGCCATACGGATGCCATCCATCCAATTCGCTCTGACCCGGGCAGTCTCATTGCTTGATCATTGATGAAATGTTAATGAAGATAACACTACATATGTGAACAGAAGACCAGGAAGGATAAAAAGCACGAGGGTAAACCCATTCCGAAAAAGTCTGCTGACGCCTGTAAGACCCAGTCTATTTGGCCGGCTAAATGCAATCCCTGAAGAATAGACCGAGATATCAACGGGTGGCGGATCCGGTGAAGACCCGGAGAAAAGCCAGTTTTAAGGAATCTACCTTTTAGTTTAGGAGAAGCCGGGCAGGGCCAAGACAAACCTTAGTACCTAGAGGCTAGGAACCAAATGTGAATGTCCCAGCCCAAGCCTCAAAAAGAAAAAAGAGAACGACAAAGAAAAAAGAGAGGGGGAGATCCATAGTAGGAGGAAGGAAATCTTTCCAGTGGTAATTTTCTAAGCTGCCATCTCTGTTTCCCCAACGGATCTGTTTGGCAAGTGATAAGGTATTTCCCGTGCGGCTGGTCAGTTAAAGGGAATTTTAAGGGATTGCGAGTAGCTTTTAGTTGAAATCTAAAAACAGCCAAGAAAGGCGCTGTAACGTTGTTTTGTTTGATAGAGCTTCGGGAACAATCAACGGGAAAGCCATATACGCAACGCATCTGAACCGCAATGAACCACACAGGAGGCACATGTCCCAGACGCTGCATAGCATGGAACGGATGGGAAGATAGAGTAGGGCCGGCCAATTGGGCCGAGTCGGGAATTTCATTGACGATCATGGGGGGTTAGGCAAGCAATCTCACACTGTGCATCACTCAAGAAATTGAGTATATCACTCGTAGAAGCACCTACTGCATACCGTGCAATAACTGTACACTATTAAGCACCGGCGTTTTTCTGGAGCGTTGCAGTGGAGGGCGGATGCATCACCAACGTCAGCTGGTCACTAAAAGTACCTGAGGGCCACAGGCAATTCAGGGCCCGAGGAATGCTAATGCTAATGGAAACTGCTGTTGTTTAGGTTGTGGGGAGATTTGCGCAAGGCAGTGGAGAGCTTTCCACGGGCTCCATCGTCATTCTGGGTCTGGGGCTTTCCTTCTCTGCTGCCCAGATTTCCTCTCCAGGAAGTCCAAAGCACCGGGGAGATTCGCTCACGCGGTTTCTCCAGACTGGAGTACACCCACGCGCTATGTTAAAAAAAGGGGCCCCGATGTCCCCCCACAGCTGCCATGGAGTGTCCTCTCCACAGTTTGGCCGGCCAAAACGCCGCTTGAGGCGAACCAAACGCTTGCTTTTTTGGCACCTTGGGCGACCATGAGTTGTGCTAGATGTCCCAATTGTCACTGTGATGTGCTGGATTGACCTAAATAAACCGATAAGCCGTCAATCGAAAGAACACCCCACCATATTAAACGGTCGGTCCGTCCCCCCCTCGCCAGTCAATTACCTTTTCAATGGGATGGTCTGGTGCTGGCCAAATTCTTCATTTCGTTCTAACTATAGGTGTCGTTGGGGGTGACAAGATCCTCAATTCAATTCTATTTTGGCTCCTTCTTTTCATATCAGCCCAGCCGATAGGTGTATTTGCACTTGGCGATATGGGATGTACCTTATCATTCAATCATCCAAACCTTCCCAAATCTATCTACGTACCTTAGTAGGAACCCAGGTAACACCCAGAACGGGAAGTATCCAGATACTTGGGACATTCACGCCAAACTCAGCTTTTCTATGTTAACCATCGCCTCAACATGGGAAAATATATGCAGTCCTCAACACGAACCACTAGGTCTCTGGCCTGAATAGAAAGCTTGATTTTTACCCAGTAGGCATCTATCATATGCAGTGGTTCACTCTTGCCATTCGTCCCAATTCGAGATCGCACCTGTCTCTACTCCGTACGGAGTACAGAGAGAATCATTATCGTCCCGTCTGTGGAGTCGCGACCCATTTAAATTCACACCTCTTCCATGCTGCGGAAGGGAAAAGTAAAACGCTCCACCTCACACACCCCCTCCACGTCGTTCCATTCTCCCCCGGATTTGTACCGTAGGTACCCAAGTATCCTTGTACCTGGAAGTCCCCTTCCTTCTACGGCCCAGCTAGTAGTCATCACTACGCTCTCTCGCTCTTTCCTTGTACCATTCATTACCCTTCCCACTTTCCCGTTTATCCCGCGCAGTTCATTCTATCCAAGCCAACACGAAACACCACAAACTCGCTTTTCACGATATCGATCAACTGCTTGCCCTTCGTCTTTCTTATCATCAGCCTTTTCTTTTGACGTCTGGCCCTCGAACTCGATTTACCTGTGCCTCCGGATCTCCGGTCCGTAGTTTTCGGCGTTCCCGATCCCTCCGTCTCGCCAAATCGCCCTTCCTCTCGCCATGTCGAGTATATTCTCATTCAGTGCGCAATAGAGACGGACGTCTGTAGCCACTTAGGCCTGCCCAGCAAAGGCGACATCGTCCTTTCTAATACGTCGCGGCCCTCGCGCCCTCTCGTCGATAGCGTCGAACGTCGAACATCGAACGTCGCTCGTTTTCTCTTCGACGCCCATCACCATGGCTCACCATCAAGCGCGGACGATGGCTATGGATCCGCCACATATCACTGAATTTGCTTCTGAGCGCTATTTCGAAAAGTTGAGTCAGCTCAATGCACACCAACATCAGCACCAACCTCCTCCGATTCGAGATAATCTTGATGCCTCCACGTCGCCCTCGAGATTTATTCTTCCTCTACGAGAAACGAAAACTGCCGATGTTGAATCTTTAAGGCCTCTTGACCAGAAGCGTGATAAGTCAAGGTTTTTCGGCCTTCGCTCAAAGGTCTCGATCCTCCACTCTAAATCAAATGTCGCGTCTGGTCATGCGCCTCGAGTGTCTGTTGAGACGCCGCAAAAAAGGTAATGCTCTTCAGGCATAATATTTGTTCTTTCACTTTACTGACCGGTGAGATTAGTGCCAGCTTCGATCAGCTCTTCCTTGGACTTCCCAACGAATTACAGATTCAAATCATTTCTGCCCTCCCACTAACCGACGTCCTGAACCTTCGACTTGCCTCCAAATCGTGGCATACTCTCGTCACTTTCAACGAAAATACTATCGCTCGATATCATCTCGAACATCATATTCCCGTTTACGCCTCCCGCCTCTACCCCATCACAGACCCGAGCGAGATCAACTTCCAACATCTATGCGGGATATGGCATCGATTACACGTCGCTGCCAAGCTAGCCTTTCTAATGTGTGAATGGATCACAAAGGATATCTTCCTTCGCCAGACTGAAGCTCAACGACTTGCATTTGCACCCCAGAATGAGCGCATGCGACGACGTCTAATACCTCTTCTATTTACTATATTCCACTTCTTCGAGACGTACCGGAAACTTTACCTAAAGCGTATGGCTGAGAACGGAGGAAAAGGATTGAGACGGGAACCTTATACTTTGAACCCCATTGAAGCCGAAATCATGAGTATGTACGACGACCAAACCTTGTTAAGGGTTCACGAAGTCTTTCCCCTTGTAATATCATCTTTCTGTCGGAGACTCCGACCACCGACATATGTTGGTAGAGTCGAGCGATCACTTCGTGGCTATATTCGGGAGAAACCGTCCGACGATATGCATGTTGCCATCTTGTGCATTGGTGGACTCCGACAAGTGGAAAGGCTATGGGAAATCAAGGGCTATAACAGCAGGCGTGGTGCTGTTGACACATGGTTTAATGCTCTTACGAAAGAGGCGCCATCTGCTGAACAGTCAACATCGAAACCGAAACGAGGTCTTTTCGGACGCAAAAAATCTACTAGTGAAGCTCGATCGTCTGGTACAGTATTGAACAAGGTCCGGAGTTCCGGCTCAATAGATGGGAATATGGATTGGGAGACCAATCTTGTCTTCAACACGAGTTTATCTGCTGGGGCTCCCATGTCACCTTTGCCTTCACAACAGGCTCAGGTATTACTCAGCGACCTTCCCGTACTGCAGCAAATATGGCTCACAACCGCCGAAGCCTTGATCCTTCAGCGTCGGGTTGTCGAGCGTCCACAGGATATCAAACGCAACCAACAAGTCATGCTGGATTTGATCAGTGAAGATGGACTGGTAGAAGAGGACGAATGGTGGTACGGCCGCAGCATTCCCGATTCTGTGCGGCCTCCCATCGGTGTCACTGATGACGATGCGGATTAAGCCTCAGTTTCACTACATCTTAGGCATTCTTCGTTTGTTATGTTGCTGTTGGCGAGCGTGTTGAGAAGTTATACCATTACTTCTGCTTGTCGTTTTACCTGGGTACATGCATGCGTCAAACAACCGGTTTTTGAGCATTTAAACGGCGTTTTTTTATGGGTTGCGGAGAAAAGGGCTACTGCGTTGCCGAAGGTGGTACTGGATGGGAGCACTGGTTATACATATTGATACCGATTGTCTATACGACATTATATTTTCATTCATATTTCAGCACTTTCTTCTCAACTTGAGACCTAAGCCGAGTGCCTTGAAATGACAAAGGGCTCTCGTGTCTCTAAATAGTGAAATGGACTTCCCCATCCCACTGTGTGCACTGACCTCAGAGGCTAAGTTGGCTTGGCTTTTTATTCATTCAGATAGCTGTATATTTATTACCCAAGCAGCCTCTACTTTGATAGGAGGCGAGAAGGTTATTCTCAAGTATGCCAAAAAGAGATAGGATACGTTGATCTGAGCATCAGATCAACCACCAGACTGTGTAGCTCGGTTTTGTTTTTCCATGTGATCTTGCCTATAAGTGGTATACAATCCACGCACACAAACATAATTACTTAGCGAAACCGGAAACACAGTCTTTCCTCTAATGAAGCCTCCGGTATTTAAAGACATAGTTTTCTTTGCTTAGTATCCACACAAGTGATACTCACCTTACATTCGCGCTCTTGTGCAAACATTCCGGTGTCCGTGTCATGATGTGTAGGACGTGTATACTTGAGCCGTCCTGCCGCCCAAGAGCAGAAGAAGTCGAATCACATGGAATTGGTCGACTTGGGCCACCCACCTCTGCTCCTTGATATCTTTTCATATTCTCACACTCTCTTCATAGTGCAAAAAACTGGCTACGTCTGTGAATTTCGGCTAGTGCATTGCCACAGCATGGATCGCTTCTGAGTTGCTTTGCTGTGCCAGAGTTGCTATGATTGTACGTTCGGGCGTAGTTCTACCTCTCAAAGTTGGGAACTCAAGACATGTCTGCTACTTGCGTTGATGGTGTTTTAGGAGGCTTGGAGGGTGTTCCACCCATACTTGCGATTTGTGCTGGCCCTTCTAAGCGGGTGATGCGACTCAAAATGGCCGATGTTTGCCAAGGGTGTTGTCCCAGTTGAACGACGGAGGCCTTGTTGCTTGTGTCGAGGAACTAGGGTTGAGAGTGTCAAGTCTTTGAGCTTGCTGATGAGAACTTGGGCCTGCTGTCTGGGGAAAAGGGCCTGCAGCGGGATTGCCTTATTGATTCGACAACTGTCGTTGCTGTCGTAGCTGGCGTTGGTATAAATCCACTACGGTTACTTTTTGGAGAACATCTCTCGGAGCCACGAGGTCACGGCTATGTGGCTGAGTATTTGTTGCAGAAGATAGACTGGTTGGTCGGATCGACTGTTCGGATCTCAAATCCTGTGGTGAATGATGCCGAGGCTGATGCTTGCGTTGAACTTGGACGCCTTGATCTGCTTGGGTCTGGCAGGACTCATCAAATTGCTTGAGCCCCTGATCCTGCTGGTATAAATGAGATGGGCTTTGTGGCACTTCCTGGCTCAAACTATCCCCAATCTCAATTGCCTGTACCTCGGAGGCGAATGTGCCCGACATAGACGATGCGTGTTTGTTAGTGGCACTTGAACGAAAAGCTAAAGCCTCTGCATCGGCCGATTGGGAATGTCTTTCGTTAGTGCCAAGATTTCTTGGATCTGTCTCCTGAGACACACGAAGACGCTTGACTTGTTTCTCGTGAGGGGTATTGGTGACTAATCTCGCGGTCCTGGGGGACGTTTGGGGGATATGGATCACTCGAGTGTTGGTACAGGGACCATGTAGTGAATTCTTTCTCTTCCTTGAAGAAATTAGGACACCGTTCTGGTGGTTGCTGGGTGGCACCTGAGGCCCCTGTATAATAACAGAACTGCCAGCGGCTGTTCGTGTTTTGTTCTCTTGCGTGCAATCAGGCGAGCCAGTTGCGCCACCTTGCATTATGCTGGCCGCTTCTTCAGTAGGATCGGGCAACTCTGGAAGAGAAAAGGTGGTTCGAAGAGCACTGGCCGTCTCGGTCATATCGCTTGAATCAGGCGTGAATATTGCGGGATTATACATATTTCCCCTTGTGGTTGGCTCATGAGATTGAGGCCTTGACTCCCTAAGATGAGAGTCTGATGAGTTGAATGAGGAAGAAGTAGGCTTGGCACGCAGTAGCCTGGGCTTGTTCCTTGATCCTTTAGGCCGACCACGAGGCCTGCCTGTACTCTTCGTGCGTCTTGACGTTGTAACCGAATAATTTGGCACGACCAGTGCAGGTTTGCCGGTTGAGTCGGCGGGTGTCATCGATGGATCTGAGGTGCTTCTTTGGTCTTCCCCTGAAACATTTATCAATCTCGGGCTAATTGAGGGAGCGGCTGCTATAGAAACATGGCCCTTCCTATCACGAGGAAGTAGCTTACTCGAGCTTTGATTGTTAGAAGTGCGTGGTAAAGGCATACCCAAGTGTGGACTATTTGTAACTGACTCTGGTGGTGCATTCGGGCATTTGACAAGTGTTGAACGCTGCGTATCGTCCGTTTCATTGGGCCTCATAGCCAGGGGAACGAAGGTAGTACGCTTAGGTTGTAAATCTGCGTCTACTATCCTTTTCGTACTCCCCTTTGGCCTACCTCGTGGTCTCCCTGTTGAGGGCTTCGATGGCTTTTTGGTAGTGCTGTTTTCAGCAAAGTTTGGAGGGAAGATTTCCGAAATCCACGAAATAAAGAGATCGCCCGAGCTGTTCTTCGAGCCACTCACAGAGGACTCCCCATCGGGAGATGGGAGCCGCCGAGTGGCACCGCCGAACTGAGTAAGGGCACTGCAAAGCGTTTCTACGACTGTACTTGGGTGCAGCTTTCGTAAGAGTTCAATAAGTCGATGTTGCTCTGCTCTGACCTCTCTCGGTGGAAGAGTTGTTGTCAAGAGTTTTGTAATGATAGGCTGCTCTCTGTTAGCCTCTTGTGTTGGATCTATTGGCGTGGCAATTTCGTTCGATGGGTTCATGTTGACGTCCTGTGCCGAGTTCGCTTCTATAAATGGAGCGTCCTCTTGTTCATGGTTGACTCCGGGTGCGAAGTCTCCTTCACTTGATTCTGCTAGAATTTCTGTTTCAATATTTTCCATACTAGCTGATTCCGTTAATGAATTCTCTTCAAGCCTTGTGCTGGCTTGTGAAGATACCGTCCCTGCCCGCCGCTCTTCATGGGGCATAACAGTTCCGAGGGGTAGAGGCTGAGCAACTGGCTCGTGAATGTCTGCGGTTGCTGAAGGGGGATTTGAGAGAGAATGTGGAAGATTCCGAGCAGCCGCTGTGTGTGGTGGCCGCGGCCTCCTTGGATAGCGATACCCTTGAGCACTTGCAAGTTTGGCAGCAGCAGCAGTTCGTTCACTTGTAAGCTTGGCGGCAAGGTCGCGCTCCGTTATTTGCGGCTTCTGGATGTGCATATGCATAACACTAAAGTTACCTTGCTTCAAGTTCGTCCTGCCCTTAAGCTTGCTTGGCACCGCTGTCCTGATACGACCATCGCGATATGGGTTGAGGCTAGCAGCCAGCACTTTGTCCTCTTGCGGCGGACCAGGGCTAGATAAAACAGCTGTTCCATGATCTGGAGTATGGAATGACTTCATCTGGAAATCAAATAAGGCATTGCCTACTTGCCAATCTGATCTGGTGGCTCTTTGTCTAGGTATCACGGCGTCTGTCGACACTGTACTGGACGAGGCACCTGGGCTTGGACCTAGGGCACGAGCAGTGTCGGGAGCGGGGATAGTCGAATCGAGCACAATGGCGTGTGGAGGCGCTGTGCATTGCCTGTGAGTCTATGCATTGATTACATTCGACAAATTGTTTCGAACAACACGTACGTCCTTCTGAGACCATGACGTCTGGATGAGGCTGGGTCATAATACACTATTGACCTCAGTAGCTCTCTTACAGTGAACTTTTCGGGCAAAGTCAACTGTGTAGGGCTCATGGGACTTCGATGATGCGCAACTCGATGGTTCTCATATTGAGGTTTGTGGTGGTGTCGCAGCTCGAATTCCGTGTTAGTGACTGGATTCACTTGCCCTGGTCTGCGCTGTGCTTGTAGGTAGTCTAGTTAATGCCCCGTGATCAAAGGCCGTCCAGTAGTGGGGACCCCATGGACATCAGATGCGGCGGTAGTTACACTGAATAATTCGCGACCACATTGTCTTCTTGTCGTGAACTAGACCTAGGTACTCTTTAATGCGACGTACACTGGGTGCTGTTGATAGCAACCTTCGGGTCTTATTACACATAGGCAATGCGATATATGAACTGGCAATCCTGAATAGACGTTAGTACCAAGTTAGTGGTTAGGTACTCAACCTACCTTAGTAGGTATTTCACGGACATACAGTACTTTCGATCGAGGTATGAGACTATTGAGGCGGGCAGCCACAAGCAGTCGTCATCCCTAACCTCACTAGCCACAGATCCACAACTGACTCCTGATCCCAAAGGGCAACTGCTACGGAGTAGGTAGTAAGATATTCATGGAAGCTCCCACTGCCTTGTATTAGGTAGTGTAGTGCTAGCAACTCCAGCAACACTCTCGCCCTATAAACGCAACGTAACGCGATTCGACGCAACCTCGCCCTTGCCTTCGCCCCCGTTTTATCCGTTTCAACAGCAAGACTTCAACGGAGAGCCATTTATCGATCGATGAACCTGTGAGCTTGGCTCGCGATTAAAGCCATAGCTTTCACCGTGTGGAGCTGCCCGCGTTCTTCGCTGGTGTCACACTCATCAAACCGACAGCCTATCTTGCAGATATTCTCGACATAATTCATCCATCGAATATCCTGTAGCTCGAGCTTTCCACAATGTCGACGAAATACGCATTTCTATCTTTGCCTCAGGGCGTTTTTGACTCGAGCGATCGCGATGATGCCATATCGTCATTGCGTGGGACCATCTCTTCCGACAATGGATCCGTTCTGCCTTTCAACATCCCCGATTTCAAGATCGGCACTCTGGATGCCCTGGTGCAACAGGCAGATGAGCTTACCAAGCTCGAGGCGTCATGCCAGGCTGTCGTGTCCAAGGTCGCTGATTCTCTGAAGAATGTGCTCGACGGTGACGAAGATCGTATCGCCCAGTATAAGATGGTCAACGATAGTCAGTCGCGCACACTTGTTTTGAGACCGGATAGTCGCTAATCACTCACATCAGAACCCACTGATCAATACGTGAGCACTTTCAGCTGGAACAAAATTCGATATCGAGCCGACAAGTCCCTTGCAGAGCTTATTGACACTTTGCAAAAGGCGCGTTGATCCACCAACCTCAGTCCTAGGCTACAACTAACATGTCCTCAGGAATTAGCTAACGTTGATACCGACGTTAAGACAAAGTTTAATCAGTATAACTCTGTCAAGACGAACCTTGCGGCTCTGCAGCGACGCCAAACGTGAGTATTCTCCGCTGATAAAGATACCAGCCTCAGATCATTGACAGTCTCAATCAGCGGCAACCTTTCTACCAAGTCCTTGACACCCATCGTCGACCCGAAACTTCTTGTGCAGGATTCTGAGTACATTGAGACACACCTCATTGTTGTTCCTGGCAATGCAAAGAAGGATTTCATCAAGGAGTATGAGACAATATCACCCATGGTTGTGCCTCGCTCGGCTATCGAGGTAGCCAAGGACGACGAGTTTGTTCTCTTTGCTGTGGCGACATTCAAGAAGCATAGCGCCGAATTCCTCGCCAAGTGCCGAGAACAAAAGTGGACGCCCCGTCAGTACAAGTATGTTGAAGGCGGTCGACAAGAAGAGCAAAGGGAGCTCGATCGAGTCACCAATGAAGAGCGCAAGGTTTGCGGCGAAGCTCTGCGTATGGGACGCACGGGATGGAGTGAAAGTATCATGATCTGGATACATGTTATGACATTAAGGGTCTTTGTTGAGGCAGTTCTTCGCTATGGTCTGCCTCTAGATTACGTATCGGTCCTGGTCAAGGTGAGCCTGCCGAATGCGTCTCCATTCACATTACTGATCACATTCGCAGACTACATCCAAGCTGGCGCCCAAGGTCAAGGCTGCTCTGGACTCAAACTATTCGTTCCTTGGCGGCAATGCCTTTGGACGGGACAAGCGAGGCAAGATTACCAAGGACGACGCTGCGCTGAGCTCGGAGATGGCAGCCGCTGGTTTTCAGACTGGTGAGGGACACGAATACACGGCATACGTATACTACGAGATCGAGTTTCCTTAGCGATTGGCGCGGCTGGAAGGTTGGCGAAAGGAAGACAAGCTGAGGAAGAAGAACGATAGAACAAGTCGCCTGTATGCAAGAAACGCCTATATTCTACCTTATTATTATGCCTCTGAGTGACGACGGCAGGTGTCGCATGGCAGTAATATCCTATCTGTCTCTTTTTAAGTGCGAAACACAATTATGGATTTGGTGTCTATTTCTTGTTGAGATAGCCCTTCTCATTGAGCCACTGAACAATCTGAGCAACACACTCCTCAACTGAGTTCTCGTGAGTCTTGATAGTGATCTCGGCGTTCTCAGGCTCCTCGTAAGGAGCAGAAATGCCGGTGAAATCCTTGATCTCACCAGCGCGAGCCTTCTTGTAAAGACCTTTGGGATCACGCTGCTCAGCAACTTCGAGGGGTACATCAACGTAGACTTCGACAAAGGGGATTGGCTCATCACCGCCCTGTGTGGCCTGCTCGTGCAGATCACGGGCGACCTTGCGATCCGCTCGGTAGGGAGAGATAAAAGAGGTAATGGCGATGGTCGACGAGTCCGCGAAGAGCTTGGCGACTTCTGAGATGCGGCGAATGTTCTCGTTTCGGTCAGCCTCGGAGAAGCCAAGGTCCTTGTTCAGTCCGAAGCGGACATTGTCGCCGTCGAGACGGTAGGCAGCGACGCCGAGGTGAAGAAGATGCTGCTCAAGCGCAGTGGCGACAGTAGACTTGCCAGAAGCAGAAAGACCGGTCAGCCAGATGGTGAGACCGCGCTGGCCACGGGTCTCGTTGCGCTCCTTGCGCGATAAGGAAGGGTGCCAGGTGATGTTGCTGTGAAGCGCATCATTAGTTAGCGATACCTCTGGTCTTGAAGTGGGATGTGTATCGAAGTATGGATGGCGGGGTAATGGATTTGGAGACTTGGAGAGAATATTCAGAAGCCAGATAGGCACAGTGAGGGCAGGCAGTATACGAGATGAGCGGTTTGTTTTTGACTTACGTAGCCATTGTGCAAGCAAGATATGTTGAGATGGGTATTAGACAATGAGGAAAGGAAGAAGAAGAAAAAGAAAGAAAAAAAAGAAGAGTATTCAATGGGCAAAGGGTGAGAATGGGCAGTCTACTAATGTAGATATTACGGAGTAGGTAGAGTACCTATCAAATCGATCTGAACCCAAGTACTCACCTAATAATAGTGATTTCTGACGCCAATTGCGACCTCACGACCTAGATGACAAAATTTTATACCATCTTTCTAGCTATACGCCTACATGATTCGCTCCAAGAACCTCTCTATGTGATGGCAACGTGCCCTGGCGATGTCGTGATCGGGCCATCGGGCGGCAGAAGCCACTGCTACAGACTCCCCGGAGATCCACCTTTATGAGACTATAATCAGCCTATGGGAACTCATATTGAGGATGGCGACATCAGAGGCATTTCCTCGTCCCATTCAAGCCTATTCGCTAAGTGGCCGGGGCGGATCCAGCGACTCCACGGTGTCTGTCCAATGCGCCGGAAGTCGGCCCCGCGAAAAGGGAAAAGAAAGAAAGAAAGAAAGAAAGAAAGAAAACCTGAACTGTATGTGGGGAATTGTATGTTTTTCTACATGTATAATACATGGCAGATAAATCGATCGGCCACGCTCTATCGAGTTTCCCAAAGGAAACGCTCTATGTGTAATTAGATTGTGTTCTTGTAACATGCTCTGTCGTCCATCATTTCACCTGCCGACGGTGAGGTTCCTCGTCTACCGCAACACAACCCATATAAAATGCGCCTGTCACTCCCGTCGCTCGCTCAAAGAAAAGTTGTCATAACACGTGTCATCTATTCGTTTAACCAATTTTAGGCATCATCTATAAGGCGCATTAGAACGTCTCCAGAATATCGGTATCACACGATATGTATGACTTACCGCAGCATACTTGGGCGAGATGAATAGTGCTTGCGCTTCGGCCACTATCGTTGGCTTCTCGCCAGGCTCGGCCAGTAATTCGATATGGCCCCTAACCCAGGCCTTGCGGCCTTCCACCTTGTATGTCTCCGCTCGAAGAACCAGAAAACTTCCCGCTGGTGTGGGTTTGCGATAGTCGACATTGAGGTTTGCCGTAACTGCAATGTTATGGGGCAGCGCACCGAAAGAGCAACGTCCGAGACCCTCATCCAGCATAGTCGCCAGGAAACCACCATGTACAATGCCAGGATGGCCGCACAGGTCGCCACCGACATATGCTATAGACACAAGTTGTTTGCCGTTGGGCGCCATCCAGGCGTACGGTGGTACTGGCATTTTCCCCTCACCGATGAGCGCTCCTCCCGTCAGGCTCCGACTTCGGTACGATCCGGGCATTTTCATGTGCGGCCGCGATTCGGTGAGTTCGGGATTGGCGCGGAGCTCTGCAACGAGCGGGTGTTTGTTGATCGTCTCTTCCACCATCTTCGCCTCTTCGTGGTTAGCGACAAATCGCCGCAGGCTCTCTTCGTCCGAGTGGAAGCCCATGCCGTTCGAATGCATCGTGTACCATGTTCCAAAACCGCCTGCTGTGCTTGCGCCTACGCCAGCGAGCAACATACCTGCTGCTCTCTTGAAAGCACCACCAGCGGCTGCTGTGGCGGCTACAAGTCAGATTTGTCAGTATACCTTGCGGGTATAAGTGCTTTGAGGGGCGCAGACACACCTCCAGTCGCATAACTGCGGGATTGCGTAGGACGAGCAAACCGTTTGCAAGCTTGCGCTGCAAGACGTCCACTGTGACCAACTTGTTTAGAAAACATAGCGAATTTGTTTTTCTAGAGAGTGAACTCGGCTGACGAAACAAAGGCGAAATCAAAGACAAGAAATCTATAAAATAAAAAAAAGTAGAACTTGAGAAATGCGCCGCCTCGGTTTTTGATTAGATTTAAGGTTGTCTTGATTATCGGCGTTTCCGCTTTGCCTCGGATAGGAGGGTTGGCCTCGGCGTTTATGCACTTAAACAATAGCCAACGTTGTTCCGGGGTACCCACCTAACGTGGAACGGTGGAAAGCTCCACCTTGTGGCTTGTTTAGGTACAGTACCTGACCTAGGTAGGTACCTTAGTCTGGTGGAATGCGCCAAGTTGGCACGACCCTGATAATCGCGGGATGATGTCCAACTGCCTGCCATGTGCTGGGACCCTAGTACCCGTGACGTGAGTCTCATCCAACCAGAGTAGCTCGACGAGCTTGTGAGACATGATTTGAAGGAGAGGATCAAAGGCCGCTGACGACATGCGTGCTTGCTTTGGGCGTTTTATTCCTTGTGCATGTAACCTGCCCAGGTACTCTTCCCTTGATACCTAGTACCGTAGCCAGTATTTAAAGTGTGTGCATTTCCATTTACCGTTGTTATCGAGTTCCTCACTTACTCACTATCCATTTCCAAATCACTTAGAACTCACGAGGCACCTTGCTTACAATGGTAAGATTATCGAACTTGATTGGCAAACTTGATATTGACTCTTTGAGCCAGGCGACCGCTGAAACTGTCGATCTGGGCCCTGTTCACCCTCCCAAGGAGGACTCCATTACAGCCTTTGAACAGATCCTCCCTGAGCTCAAGAAGACTCTTGTTCATCTCCGCCACGACTACAATAGTGCGTCGATATGAGCCTACCTCTGATTGGACCTAAGGCTAACCCTCCTCTTAGAGCACGAACCAGAGTACTTTGCAGCTGCTGTAAGTTCAATCGAGTGTTTCTCGGCTTACCAGGGCTTATAAGATATAGGAACACCTCTCAGACCAAGACCTTGTCGGTTTCAGTGCTGACGACTTCGAAGCTGTTCGTGTCGCTACATCAGCCTACGGTATTCATTTGTTCGGAAAGCTTCGCATTCCCGCTTTGCCTGACCCTTCAGGCCCATCTTATATTCACTTCCGTGTCTTCATTGGCGGTGGTGATGAGCCTCCCAAGCTCCATAGCATTCACACCGAGGAGCGCGAGGATTCAAGTGGCGGAAAGACTTACAGAGCAATCTTGACCAAGAACGATGAGCTTGAGTGGTTTGATACCTGACTGGAATAACTAACGAGAGATGTATTTTATGTGGCATATTGTCTAACATGACCGTGGGCGTATTTTCAAATGTGTCTTTGTGACTCCTGCATCTACATGTGTATTGTACCGCCAAAATATCAAAACATGGGTTCAGCTTCATCATGTCCTCACAATTGATAAGCCCTCCTACATATCCTCCTCTCCAGCCAAGAGCTCGGCATAATCGTCCACTGAGGCGAACATGGGAAGATCCTTGAGTTTTCTGCGCTTCGACTTCGGCTTCTCGCTTGCTGCCTCCTTGACCTCGAATCCCTCCTCATCTTCGCTTATCAAAGCACCACCCGTCTCCTCTTCGGACCCCTCAATATCCACGCTCATGTCGTCGTTGTCATCCTCGCCCAGCTCGCCATCCAAGGACAATGCTTGCGAGTCATCGTCCGATGCCATTTCTGAGTCGTCCAGGTCGAAGCCCACATCAGAGCCGTCGTCATCAGGGTCAACGCCAGGTTGCGTAGACACGAGTGCCTTCCAAACTTCGTCTTCTTGCTCATCGTCAGATCCAACGTTTCCTGCAGCATTCTTCTTAGTCTCCTTGCCCTCCTTGTCAACCTGCTGGAAGTACTGGTGGAAGAAGATGTCCTCCGCAGGAACATCTTCCGCTTTCTTCTTCCAGAATGCGGACGAGTTCACAGATGACACGGCACCTCCAGCTCCACGGCTGCCGAGCCAGATGTCGCCAGCGTCCTTGGTAGCCCGCAGAGGCTGCATGATGGAAACACCCTTGGCTGAATCGGTGACCTTGGCGTTTCGGTAGACGAACTTGTCCAAGAAGCGAATGAGTGAATGACTATCAAGGTCTGGCTTCAATGACTTCTTATTGCGCTCCAATATCGACATCGCATAGACTGTAACTGACGGATGGTAGTGACACTGAAGAGGAATCTGAAAATAGTCAGTATGGTAGCATTGAGTTGAGACAATAAACTGTTACTTACCATCTCCCACAAGCAACTACGGTTGGCGTTGCTGTACTCGGGATCTCTCTTCCGACCATCGTATCGTTGCTTCTCATTTGCGGGCTCATCGTCAAAGATGGACTCCTCAGGCTCTTCCAGTAAAGTTGAAAGATCAGGGAAACTCTCGCGTAGGTGCCCGACAAGATAGAGAAGCCCACATGTAAATGAGGGTTGATGAAGACCAGAGATCTGGAGCATACGCTTGGCAAAGGCCTTGACTCGGCGACTATCAACATCGTTTTTGAGCGCGCGCAGGAGAAGGTTCAGATAGAGTGCCTGCTTCGAGGAGTTCACCAGTCGAGGGTCAAGCAGGGACTCGTACAAGGTCCTATAAAATCTGTCGTTTGCAAGACCTCTTGATGAAGATATTTGTTGGATCAAGAGAAGTGCCTGGATTCCAGTGTTGAAGTTGCCTGAATGAGCAATCTTGAAGAGTGTGTCTAGGTGAGATTCCATGCTGTTGTAGTGTCAGTGTTACGTGTACGACAAGATATGCTGAAAGAAACAGAAGCACACATACATAGCATCGTTGCCAACCATGAATGGAGCTGCGCGATTGACTCCAGTCAGGATGGCAGATACGAGCTTATCGGCAGCCTCAGTCTCAGGCTCAGAAGCTGAGGGCTTTGCGATCTTACCGCCTCGCGGCCTTTGTGGTCGTCGTCCAGTGTTCCATTTGACGTCACTTTTGTTTTCGTCATCTTTGCCTGGCTTCGAGTCCGGTGTCGCAGTGATGCCTAGACTTCCAGTCTTCAAAATAATAGTAAAAAGGTCAAAGTAAATTCGCATCAGGGCCTCAGCTAATGAAGGCTCCTTGTTGCTAAGTATTGTCTGGTTCAGGGTGTTGATGGCGTAATACTTTGATCGGTGGTCCTGAGATGGATGCAGAAGGATATCCTGTTCAACAGTCCGGACAATGATAGGTTTCATTCCAGGATGCGAATTCTGCAGCTGGAGAATGAGGTACGACGCCCGAGAAGAGATCTTGCGATCCCGGTCACCCAACTTATTGACAAGCAATCTTAGAAGGTTGGATTCTTGCTCAGGCTTCTCCTTGAGGAGACCATAGACAAAATCGAGTGCTCGGGTACGTGAATACTCAATCTCGTCTGAGCACCAGGATTCGAGCAGTTGAATGAGTCGAAAGTAAGTCGCCTTAAGCCAATCCTCGTATATCCAAGCAATCAAGTGGGCGGGTGTGATCTTGCCAGGCAACGCGTTACCAGGGACCCAAGGCTTTCCAGGATTTCGCTGCAAAGTTCCAACAAGCCCTGGCTGATCGTGGAAAGCTCGAAGACGGCGGTCAGCAGGGAGCAATGTGCCAGGGCCAAGTAAATCAACGAGCGCGCCAATGGCACCGAGGGCCTGACCTCGACTTTTCTTGGAGGCCAGGCTCATAAGAGCATCAAAAGCCTTGATGTTGTGAACCGGAGACTCTTGAACGGCAAGAGTAAGAGCAGACACCTTATCGCTAAGCGTACCTGAAGTCATGATTGTTGACAAGAACTTGTGAGAAGATTGAGCAAAGACGCTAGTTCTGTATTTGGTTGCGTCCTCCTCCAGAAGTGTCAGAGCGTGCTGTTTCAAAGCATCCAGAGCGGCTCTGGGCGGAGTTGGCTCATCAGTAGTCGGCGCAGGAAGTTTGCGTAGTTCAGAATCATGCCAGTCTGCTCGAGGCTCGAAGGCCTGTTTTACTGTTAGCGGTCAGAAAACCCACCCTAGAAATCGTTCAACCTACCATATTGCCTTTCATTTGGGCGGGTTTCTTGGATGCCACGGCCTGTTCTTGCTCACTATCGTCGTCATCGACCTCTTCAGCTTTGTTATCTTTAGCGTCGTCGTCGTCCTCTTCCTCTTCCTCTTCCTCTTCCTCATCCTCTTGGTCGCTGGCTTCACTCATCTCAACCTCTGCAAATCCAAGTTGTTTGGAGAAAGCGGACAGCTCATCCTTAAGGCTCTTATCGACAGCTCTAGAATCCTTGGGGCCCTGAGTGTAC
This sequence comes from Fusarium subglutinans, assembly GCF_013396075.1. Classification (NCBI taxonomy): domain Eukaryota; kingdom Fungi; phylum Ascomycota; class Sordariomycetes; order Hypocreales; family Nectriaceae; genus Fusarium; species Fusarium subglutinans. The sequence continues at coordinate 48,277 of NW_023502155.1, forward strand.
TCTTCATCGTCGGAATCAACATCTTGAATAAGCGCCAGGTCGCTCTCATCGCCACCAAGGGCCTTAATCTCTTCTAATAGAGTCTTTTCATCGATATTTCCGCTCTTCTCACTAGATGAACTCTCGGAATTTCGCTGTCTCTTTTGATGTTGTTCGCTGTTAGCCTTGGTTGGAGGTTGCTTTCGTTTGCCAAGCCTTTTGTCGATTGTAGACGTCAGATTATCCAGTGCACTGTTGTCGAAGTTTGAGCCCTTGGAAGAGCTGCGAGGGCCTTTGCCTTTCGATTTCTTAGAAGGCTTCGCCATGCTGTCAGAGCCGGTTTGCTGATTGAAACTCTTAAATGGAAATGGATCTCGGAGACCTCCAGCTTTTTTTTTTTTTTTTGGGCTTGACGTTTTCCCCATTGCCCCACCTCCACCTTCCGGGCGTCTAGCGCGCCTACGGGCGCTAATGCAGGATGACTAACAATGATAGCAATTAGACGGAGGGTCTTCCGATTGTTGAATTACTATCAAAAGAGGACCTGATCTCATAAAAGTTGTATGTGCTGAGATCTCTTGTAGTCTCGGTTCTTAGAATCATGATTGGAAAAAGGATTGCTCACATAGGTGGCTCTTATATCCAAAAGGGCCCCCGGGGTGTCCAGCTGCGCGCCTTGTCAGTCACAAGTCTAGCAAAAGCCGACTCGCAACGGTCTACGCTGTCGAGAATATGGGTGCCAACCGGGGGTATTACTGCTAATGAAGATGAGTGTGAGTTAATTATGTTTTTGTTGAATCCATTGTGAGCTAATCAACTTTCAGTTGGCCATGGAAAACTCGTTCGCGGTGGTTTCCTCCGCCAGGTCGGTCGCTTAGCCCGAGTCGCCAAACGATGACTTGGGTGTTAATGCATCAGCAGGCTCACTCTGGTATTTTTCAGCTTCTTCCCCTAGGCCTCCGTGTTCAGGACAAGATAGAAAAGTTGATCGATAAACATATGCTCTCAGTTGGTCAGTACGATGCCAGTAACTTAGCACATGTCATTAAAACGTTATCCATAGGTGCATCAAGATTATCTCTGTCAACTATTTCATCAGAAGAATTGTGGCGAAAGAGTGGTCGTCTTGAATCTGTTGCGCCCGAGGTAAGAGCCTGGAGTTTTGACGAAGCGGTATGGGCTGACTCGTCCAGCTTTTTCGATTCAAAGATCGTAAAGATACTCCGCTGATATTGTCGCCTACGCATGAGGAGGAGATCACCTTCCTTGTCGCCGGAATCGTCAATTCATACAAGGACCTCCCAATTCGACTTTACCAGATCAGTTCGCATTTCTGTCTTCACCATTGATGCTAAACCTACTGACGTTACGTTTCTCAGCCCGAAAATACCGCGATGAGCGTCGCCCTCGCCACGGCCTTCTGCGCTCACGGGAGTTCCTGATGAAGGATCTCTATACTTTCGACCTCACAACACTTGAGGCTGAGGAAACCTACCGCCAGGTGTCTGCAGCATACCGCGCCTTCTTTGATGAGCTAAAACTCCCATATTTTGTGGCCGAGGCAAGCTCTGGTGATATGGGCGGAGACTTAAGTCATGAATATCACGTGCCAAGTTCTGTCGGAGAAGATACCGTGGTAAATTGTGACTCTTGTGGCTATACTGCTAACGACGAAGTCGCTGCTCTCCGACCCCCCTCTCCGGCATATGATGGTTCAGAGAGCCCTCCGGTGTCTGACTTTCGTGTTTGGCGAGGTATCTCCAAGGACCGAAAAACCTTGATCAATGCTTGGTATCCTCGATCATTGGGGACCGCTGCAGAAAGTGGTCTCAATCTTCATGCCCTCAAATCAGCTGTCCCTGAGCTGGACGTCACCATTGAGGATCCCTTGCCACTTTGGGGAGTATCATTGGAGAGCGGAGCGGCAAAGGTGATCAATGTTGTTGATGGAAGACTTGTACCGGTATTTGAAAGAGTTCGCGATCAGTTACCGTTGTTGCCCAAAGATCTTCAACCATACCAAGCTGAGTACTCAACATTTGGCAGTACAGCCTCTGGTGGCGGGCTGAATTTGGCACGTATCACTGATGGCGATGCTTGCCCTCGATGTGGAGATGGCGCATTAAAAATCCATCGTGCTTTAGAGTGCGGCCACACATTCCAACTTGGAACTCGCTATTCAGTACCACTCGATGCTTGTGTCACCTTACCACGCTCGGGGATTCCGGCGAGAGCTGCGGAAGAGGGGCTAGTCCCAGGGAGTCGTATTCCTCTTCAAATGGGCTGCCATGGCGTTGGCGTTTCGAGAGTCTTTGGTGCTGTTGCTGAGATTCTCGCGGACGAGCAAGGACTGAATTGGCCCCGAGCCATTGCGCCGTTTGAGGTTACGATCATACCTACACCAGACTTAGCCGAAGACTCTCTGAGAATTTACGACTTGCTTGCCGCAGGCGACTGTTCGCGTAATGGCTTAGACGTTGTTCTCGATGATCGCCAGCGATCATTTGTCTGGAAGATGAAAGATGCCGATATAGTAGGGTTTCCTGTTTTGGTTATCATGGGAAGATCTTACAAAGAGAATGGAACTTGCGAGGTTCAATGCAGACGGCTTTCGATCAAAGAAACTATAAAGCTTGACGCTCTGCCAGAGTTCATCTCCAATTTATTGGATCGGCTGTAAGGGATGGACCTGAGTTAGTATCACATAACTACTATATTCGAGACGCATGTATAACAAACAAAGCACAGTTCATAGCAACACGGATCGACAAATCAAAAAAGTTAAAAGAGAAAATAATTAACTGAAATGGAGCATCTGGGGTAAGACAATGTATGATTTTACCTGGACACCTCCTTGCTACATAAGGTAGTAAGGTAGGTTACCTAGTAGCTACTATACTTAAGTTAGTACCTAGTAGAGGTAACTACATTATGATCTTAGGCAGGTAGGTGCTGAAGTAATTAGTGGCCTTCTCTACCTATGACAGTGCCTATAGCACCCCCGTTAGTAGAATTCAACAACTCCACGTCATTTTATTACTCAAGCGAGACCCTGGAGGGGCATTCAAAGGCACCTAGACATTAATTCACGACAACTACAATTTGTCCGCCGCCACTTCAGTATACACCAAAAAGATGGCTGGAAGACAAGAAACCAGTAAAGCTACTTAGTAACTCATTCTGAATATCCATTTGCTGACTCCCATTGCGCTATAGTCAACCTCGATACGCTAGAGCCCCAGCAGCTTGCCCAAGTCAAGAAGCAGCTTGATGAAGAGCTCGAGCACTTGACAACGTCATTCGCACAACTCCATGCCGCCCAGAACAAGTTTAAAGACTGCCTCCAATGCGTTAAGAGCCGCGCTGCCGCTCCCGAAGGTACATAATCCGCATGCTTAGCCGCTTCCCACTCAGCGCACAGCCTCGCTTTCTGAACAGCACCTGACATGCTCCAGGTTCCAACTCTGTACTGGTTCCTCTCACCAACTCTCTCTACGTTCGTGGTCAGCTCACAGATGCCGATACTGTATTGGTGGATGTAGGCACTGGATTCTTGGTTGAAAAGGTATTTGTGATCCTGGCAAGCCTGGAACCGTTCACTGATTGGCCACCACACAGAAACTCAAGTCGGCCGAAAAGTTCTACGATAGCAAAGTTGAGGAGCTGGGAAATAACCTGAAAGATCTCGAGGTTATTGTCCAACGGAAGCAGACAAACGCACGAACGATTGAAGAAGGTATGCTTTTCTCGGCCACGCAGCCTCTACTAGGTAGGAGCAAGGCTAATATGACCCCTTACAGTTTTGAGGCAAAAGATCATGGCTGGCCAAGGGCAAGGCGATCAACAGGCCTGAAAGCAAGAATAAAAAACTTTCCATTATTCTAGGTCCGATTAAGATTAGCCAGACCCCAGTTTAGTAGGTATCATCTGGTGATACCCCAAGCGGCACAGCATCGCCTTTGCGCACCTGCTATGACGAGGCAGTATCAGCATGCACTCTGTTCAGGAGAGCTTGGACCTCCATAATGGTCCGCAAGAAGCATCCGAGCCTCGACTGGAGATCATCACCCTCCTCCCAAATGTTCTCGAGCCCCCCCCCCCAGCCCTTTCGCAGTTCAGACTTTCCTCCCAGTGGGGGGCGTATAATTCAACCCCCCAAGTACTATTTTGCTCCCCAGTCGTGCGAGATCCCTTTAGATTCTCGGTGATGTTGATCTTGAGGACATAGGGGGTGTCTTTGAATGGAATTATTGCCCAAGATCTTGCCTGAATTTCAGTGAATTGCTCAGCGGGGATCGCAAGTTTACTCGTGTTGACATTTGGCAAAGGGAGAATGGTGCCCTCGTCTGGCTTGAAGACAACCGATATCCTCTTTGCAAGGTCTCTAAACTCTGTTGGGACGTCCACTTTGTCCCAAGCATCCATTCGAATGTTCCAATCGTGTTCCCTGTAAGTGCAAGACATGAGTAAGTGGGGGGGGTTTTCCTTCTTCGAATAATTGACGTACATGTCAGGAGCAGCAGTCGTCCAACTCCAACGTGCCCGGGTCTCTGGCCTCGTAGCGCGGACCATTGCTAGTTGCATAAGTTGAGGAGTGTAGTCGGCCTCAGTCTTGATTTGCAGACCATTGGCCACTACAATAACTTCACAACCTCGCCTCATGTCCTTTATGTTCTTGCAGATGCCGGCCTCTGGGCGTGAGATATACTGCAAGAGTTGCTCCGCCTCGTGAGCGTCTCCAAGTCTATTGCGTGTCAGATATAGTGATCCCCCATTTGAGCATGTTGCTCCGCTCACCTGGTTACAATCGAGGCTCCTCCACGACTGGGATACATGTCCATAAGTGTGGTAAAATGGTCGAATGCGATCTCGTCTTCGGTACCTTTCGGTCTCTTGGCAATGATAACGTGCCCGAAACTGACTCGCAAGCCCATGGTCTTATTGAGTGCCATCAGGCCTTCTGCCGAGGATGTCAGGTCCGACGCCAGTCTTGGCAAATGTTCATCCATTGAAGAAGCGTTACTGATGGTGTTTGAGGTTTTAGAAAGAAAGGATGGGCGTGCTCCGAGTTTCAACTGAATCATGTCAGTAACGGCCGCATTAGTTGGTCTCTGTATAAGAAAGCGTGCGGAAGAACTGTCGTTGGATAGACGCATGTCCCGAATTCTCCAGTTGACCGCTTCAAACGCCTGCTGAAGGCGATGGATAGAATCGCAGTGAATTTCGAGAATGTTTGGCACATCCCGCGTGATATAGACTCGATATTTTCTGCGTATATCGTCGAGTGCCGCTGGTTCATCCAATGCGACAGGTAGCAAGTGTTGCCCTGGAAGCACAAGGCTCGCCTTCAAGTCTCGTTAGATGCTGTCACATAAACTTAGAAGCGAATTCGAGAGGATCATTACCTGTACTAGATATTTTCCCGGCGGTGGACGGCCAAGGTGTTTAGCATCCTCGGCTTGCCGGATCTTGTCTTCTCTACCTTGGTAGATGTTTTTCGCTGTCTTCAACCTCTCATTTTTCGTCGACGCAAACTTGAGAGCCTTTGAGAGAGAAGTTGGAGGCATGGGGTCACCTCTACCTGAGGGGATTCTTCCCCCCTTCCCCTGATACATAACGTCGCGCAGCACCCTTACTTAAGAAAGAACAGAGAAGAATGAGCTGGTGGCGAGTAGACAATGGTTATCTTTCTTTGAGGTTCAGGCCGGAGAGGATATATTGAAATGACTGGTAGTTGGGGAGAGTCGAGAAGGCGAAAGGCGGAAGGGGGAGGAAGGAGAAGAGGTGCATTGGAAACAGCCCAGTGAATCACGCCGGGTGACTGCCTAGGGTAAGGTAAGGTAGGTAAGGCAGGTACCTTCGGGAATGAAGCAAACAATTTCATTTCATTTTGTTTGTGTGCAAAGCTGATGCTGCCCACCTTATTGGCGAAGCACGTTTGCTCTATCCCGTTTGCTATCCAGCATCTTGCATGGCACTTGCACAGCTTTCAGCTCACAGGTGTTTGCTCACCTCACGTCGTAGGTACCTACCTAGGTACCTAATTAATGCAAGTAAGGTAAGTAGTTAAGTAGACGCATAGTATGAGGTACCTTGCGTAGTCTAAAGTTTCTCTTTGATTTCGTGACATGTCTGAGTTAGTTAGTATAAGGAATAAATAAGACGAGTAAGGATGCCCTTGTATTTATCAATCGAAGTTAAAAGAAGTTATTTTAGAAAAGCATATAAAAAATACTATTAATTATTTAGATAAAATAGTTGCTTTAAAGTTCTTGTAGTATTATCAAGGTGGAAGAGTAAGATATAGTTTACATCTCTCCATAACCCTGTTCAAACGTATGATTTTGTTGCGTAAAGGCAGCAATAATGCGACCATGTAAGGCTCAGTATCAATACTACTTTAGGTGTTAGAGATTCCCCACTAGCCCACCTAACTACTAGGTACTAACCTACCTAAAGAAATGCTCGAGGTATTCGGAGTACCCAGGTAGGGAGGTATTAGGTATCTGGCTACAATACCCCGGTATATGCATAGCCCATAGCAACCAATTATTTGTTCCTTACTTCAGTCGCGTCTCCTGCGACGCGTGAGTCGCCGTGGCAGCACCTGGCACTGATTAACGACAAAATAATGGCCCCCATCAACTCGGAAGAAAATACAAAACGTCAACTGTCTAAAGTTCCCCAAGATCTATCTGACGACGAGCTCGCGGACGTAGAACCATCATGGCAATGGATCTATAACTCTACCCCAACGACCGAACGAGGTGATGGAACACAGAGCGATAGAAAACGAAGAAAGGTGACAGGCGACAGGATCGTCGGGGCAAGGATTGGCCAATTTGAATGCAGAATCGGAGACACTGTCATGCTCAAAGCTGATGGCTCTAATGAAGCCTGGATCGCCTTGATCTGCGAATTTGTTGAAGACGATGGCGAGGGAGAGAAAGCAGCAAACTTTATGTGGTTTTCGAGTGAAAAGGAGATCCGAAGTAGGGACAAAAAACGATCCGATTACTACCCAGTCAGCTTTGAAACCCCTTGGCGCTGTTGGATGTAGACTAATCAAAAGCTATAGAATGAACTCTATATCTCTCCATCATGGGATATTAACCCCCTGGCATCAATCAACGGCAAAGCTAAGATCATGTCTCAAGATGGTTTTCTTGCGAGATACCCCCAGGGTAAGGTTCCTCGAAGCGATCCAGACTTCGGTAAGGTCTTTGTCTGTCGACGAGGCTGCAATACCCGCACTGCTACATACACAGACGAGTTTATATGGGAGGAAATATACCGGGGTGAGCATGATTTGTTTGCCTTGATGGATAGGGTCAAGACTGGTACGAAAGTCACACGACGTCGTCGAAAGGCTCGGAGTCCATCACCTTCTGACGATACTTACCATCCTGCGCAAATCCCACAGACACCAACCAAAACAGGACGGGGCTCGGTCGCTGCTACGCCAACTTCACGAAGGAGCCAAGCCACACCAGGCTCTCGTGTCAAAAGGTTTGTGATGAAAGCCCCTCTCGCTGGCGTGGGTTATTAACAATTACTTGTAGGAGTGCAAGCAAGAGACTTGAGTTTACGCCTTTGGCCACACGCAAACTGTCGCCCAGTCAAGTTGAATCTTCGCCTTTCCAGATAGCACGATCTCGCCTACATGTCTCCTCGGTCCCAACCAGTCTTCCTTGTCGGGAAGGAGAATTTTCTTTGGTTTATTCTCATCTCGAGGCAGCTATTTCGGATGGCACAGGTAACTGTATTTACATTTCCGGAACACCTGGAACAGGGAAAACAGCGACGGTCCGTGAGGTCGTCTCCAGGCTTGAAGAAGCTGTAGGCTCTGATGAGCTGGACGATTTCATATTCGTGGAGATCAATGGTATGAAGATCACGGACCCTCACCAATCCTATACTCTTCTCTGGGAAGCCCTCAAAGGGGAGAGAGCCAGTCCAGCACAGGCCCTTGATCATCTGGAACGAGAGTTCAACAACCCCAGCCCTCGCCGAATTCCTTGTGTTGTGCTCATGGATGAGCTTGACCAACTAGTCACCAAGAATCAGGCCGTCATGTACAACTTCTTCAACTGGCCCACTTTACGACATAGCCGTCTTATTGTACTTGCAGTTGCAAACACCATGGATCTTCCCGAGAGAACCCTCAGCAATAAGATCAGCAGTCGACTAGGTATTATCTCAATTCGACACATTGCTGTGATATCAACTAAAAACCTTAGGTCTAACACGTATCACATTCCCTGGTTACAATCACGAACAACTGATGAAGATCATTCAGTCACGACTAGAAGGAGTCCCTGGGGATATTGTAGATCCTGACGCTATACAGTTCGCCAGCCGAAAGGTAGCCGCAGTCAGCGGTGACGCCCGGAGAGCCCTTGACATCTGCCGCCGAGCTGTAGAGCTCGCCGAGGCCGATGCTCCTAGTGACCCTGCAACTCCAAGCAAGCGAGACAGTCAAACGCAACCCAAAGGTTCAGGTCGCGTTACTATTGCGACAATCAAGAAGGCCATCAACGAAGCAACCACTAATCCCATTCAACAACACCTTCGAAGCCTGCCTTTGATGTCCAAGCTTGTCATGGCAGCTCTTTTGCTGCGTATTCGAAGAACAGGTCTTGCCGAGACTACCTTCGGGGATACCCTCGACGAGATACACCGTGCCTGCCTTCGAGCTCCAGCAGCACTCCCAGGCGTAGCAGCAGTTCTCAATAATGGCCTGAAAGGAACGCAGATGGGAAGTCAGCGCCCAATGACCAGACCCGGTCACATTCACACAGCGGCGCTCGAACTGGTAGCAGCCGGCCTGGTTAACCTTGAAGCTCAGCGCGCAGAGAGGTCCAGTAAGCTCCGTCTTTCTATTGCAGACGATGAAGTAAAAATGGCCCTCCGTGATGACGGAGACCTTAAGGCTTTGGGTATCGGTGTATAACAGTTGTAGTGTAGTATGGAACCCGAACGGCGTCCTGCGACGATTCATTCTTAATAATTAAAAAAACATACCACCTCTAATTGCTCCTTTAAAACTTTCGTCGGGCCAGTGTGGGCTTCCATTCGAGGGGGTGTGATTCTTCTGTAGCTGTTTCGTCTTGCTTCCAGATTTTGACTGAGGATAGATGCATTAGCAAGGCAAAGACGAGCATGTCAAGACAAGATAGAGACTTACTTGTTTTATCAGCTTCACCACAGATCAGTCGTAGGCCAGAACGATCGAACGTTGAGCTCATGATACCTGCCTCGGCATCGAGAGAGCCGGGTTGAGCTGTGGTATCAAGAGATTGGAATCGATGGCCAGTCTTCCAATCCCAAAAGCTCATGGAGCCATTATCGCCTACAGTTCAGATTAGACACATGTGGTGTGGAAGATCGAATCGTATCACTTACCTCCTGTAAAGAAGACATTTTGCTCGTTAACACTCATCGTGTTAATAATAGCATTGTGGCCCTCGAAGTTCTGCATGAAAGCACCTTCAGGGCACTTCCATTGCTTGACACTTCCTGTACTGCCGCTAGCAAATGTGAACTCTGATGGATGTGTTGCTAGAGCACGAACACCTTTTTTGTGATGAGTTAGCACACCCATGGTCTTGCCAGCTGCGAGATCCCAGAGTCGGACTGTCGAATCCAAAGATCCGGTGATAACCTGAGGGTCAGCCTCTTGACAAACAAGATCGGAAACCGTCTGGGTGTGGCCAGACAGGACGTGAATGTTACTTCTGGTCCGCATATCCCAGACACGGGCAACACCATCACGCCCACCAGTGACCAGAACATCGAGGGTTGGATGTAGGGCAAGAGTATAGACACCGCTGAGATGTCCGTGGTAGTGACGAATGACTTTGTTAGTCTCGAGATCCCAGCACTTGACCATCTTGTCTTCGCCACAAGAGAAGAGGTAAGGATGACGAGGGGACACTGCGAGGCCGCGCACAGTACTGATATGTCCAGTAAGAGTCAGCCTCAGCGAGCCCGTGGCCAAGTCCCAAATCTTGATAGTTCGATCTCCTGCGCCGCTTGCAAACCATTTGTTGCCAGGTTCAACAGCCAGACTACGCACCCATCCGAGATGACCAGAGATGACCCTCATTAACTTCCATGGCGCGTGCCATTCTGGCTTCTGCTGCTGAAGGCCTTGCACTCCTCTTGATGTAAGACTCATGTTCTGTGGTGTACTTTCGTCCTTGGCAGCAGGAGCAGATGCCTTGACCGAACTAGGCGCCCCCTCAAGGAGTTTCATTGCTGGGCGAGCAGGCACACCAGCCTTAGAAGTCTTCTTCCCAGGCTGTTTCGTTGGAAGCTTCGCAGCAATTGATGGCGGTAAAGTCTCGACATCTGAGTATTCGCTGCGGAACCGTCTCTTGATGATGGGGTCCTCGGACGCGTCGTCTAGCTTCTGGCGCTTTGTGGTCGATCGCTCGGATGCATGGGCGTAGACTGTTCTCGAGACGTTCGCATTTTGTGCGGCGAGGGCATTGAGTCGAAGAGCATCTTGAGACACTTCCGGTGTCTCCATGATGTATGTGCGCTTGTTTTTGCGACTCAAAAGTACCTGGATAACCGCTGGGGATGTTGATGATGATGATGATAAACTGGGCCTATTCTTTGTAATGGAAGCGTGTAAAGGCTGGCAGCCGCGTGTGGCGCTAGATTTTTCTACACAACAGCGCCACAGATGTGTGGCTATGAGGTTCGGATATCTACTAACCTAACTACCAGGTATGTACCTACATCTTGCTCTCCACCTGGTACTTGACTTCCTGCGAGCTCTCTGTTGCGCTAACAGGGATCTACCTACGTAAGATCAGCTACGTACGGCTGGTCATCCATCACACTAACAAGCAACACCTGTTGTGATATCTCCAACGCGACGGGAGTTTATTAACAATATTAATTTTCTTATCTGCCTTTGTTGCTTCGTAGGCAGTATGGATATGGATGATAAGTTTCCTCTTCATGCCGCTGCTCGTGAGGGGCGAGGTATGCTTCATGAATTATACAACTCCATGACTGGGATCACCACTAATCGGCAAATATAGTAACTGTCTTTGAAGGGCTTCTCAAGGTCAGCATTCGCCTTTATAATTATATGTACCAGACATTGATTTCTTGGACAGTCAGACCCAAAATTGTCCCAACGAAAGGATAATGATGGTCGGTATCCAATACACTGGGCAGCTTCTTCTAACAACTTGGATATCGTCCAATTGTTAGCCAACCAACGCAGTTTCGATCCTGATGTCCAGGTGAGCAACGACTCCTCATTGACAGCCTCCTCCTACCTCCAGGACAATAACCGACAAACTCTAGGATGAAAGCGGGTGGTCTCCTTTGATGATCTCAGCCAGTGTTCCAGAGGGTGAAGCCGTTGTCAAACTTATCATTTCCAAAGACGCGGACGTGAACCTCAAGAGTAAGTCTTGCTCTCCGTCTACCAATCCAAATATACTCACCGGACCTCGAAGATTCTGCTGGACAGGTAAGGCTTCGATCACTAAAGCTAAATCGAGAACCATCTAAGCTCACCATATAGACTGCCCTTCACTTTGTCGCCTCCAAGAAGAACCTTGATATTGCCCGTGTTCTTATCGACAATGGCGCGTCGACCCGAGTTCGCGATCGCAGGGGGCAGTATCCCATACATCGCGCTGCTGCTGTCGGTTCTGTGCCAATGGTGACTCTGCTTCTCAAAAACAGAAGTCCGCTAAACCCTGCTGATAATGAGGGTTTCACCCCCCTTCATCACGCAATTGCAGAGGGACATGGTAAAAAGACTCCCTTTGCTACCGGCGTTAAAAAGCCACTAACCTCTGTTCTCCAGGGGACACTGCTGTTGCCCTCCTCAAAGAAGGCGCTGATTTCACCCTTAAGAACAGCGCGGACGAGCTAGCACTTGATCTGGCACCAGATAAAGAAGTATGTATATCTCTAAAATACAACAAACACGGAGTTCCTGGCTCTCTTCTCTTCGCACCACTCTATAAACTCCCATCTAACTCTATCTCTCTGTCAATAGGTACGCCGATATGTCTTACAAGGTGCAGAGCGTGAGGGTATCGAGTTGCCAGGGTAGCTAGGAATACATGCTGGAAGAAAGAGGGGAAAAGTGCAACGCATCGCGACGTTTGCCGGGTCTAGGATGCGAACACGAGAAAGCAAAGAAAACAAAGCAGAAGACAACGAAGTGAAATAGAAACAATTTCTTCCCTTTTCTTACTTCATCACGGTCCGTTCAACCAACTCGCGATACATGTCCTTGACGTCCTGAACGTCAGCCTTGAGCTCCTCAACGAGCTCGCTCTTCTCGCCCAGCATCTCTAATGTTGTCTGGTATCGCGAGTTGATGTTCTCTACTTCTGCTTCTAACTCTTTTACCCTTGCTGAAGCGGATTTTTGTGCTTCCAGCTCTGTCATCAGGTTCACAATATCAGATCGCGCTTCGTCTCGCTGGCTACATACACGAGCCATCTCTTCTTTGGCAGCCACCTTCTCGGCTTCCAGTCGTCGAATTGCCGCGCTCATTCTCTCGACGAGCTGAACAGAAGGACCAGCCCCGACTGTCGAGACCGAAATCATGTCTTGCGCAACGTTGCGGGGAGATGAAGGGTCACCATCATCTAGACCATCATCACGATCTGGTGGCGGAGATGCGGCGCGTGGTGACTCGGTAGGTGGCTCAAACGGCGAGAAAGGGGGTGGGGGAGGTATCGCATGGCCGGCTGTGGACAAAGCACTAGGGCGAGGAGGTTGACTGGACATTCTTCGTCCAAAGAAGAAGCCATCGCCGGCGCTTTCGGTTTGGCTTCCCGGTGTGGGCACTCGACGATGCTGTCTTGCTGGTACAGGAAGCCCGATGAAGTCCGAGCTAAAGGTTCGGGCAACAGAGAGCAATGGGGAATCGGGTCTGCTCTGGGACCGGGGTGTGCTTGTAGCAACATCGTCTGCCCATTGCCTTCGTTCGGCCTCGGCCGAAACCTCCCTGCTCGCCACTCGCTGCTGCTTCTCGAGCTCGTTGCGTGCCTGTTCGAGGGCCGTCTCCACGCTCTTGTGTTGGATTCTGAGGGCAGCAAGCTCTTCACGACATGTCTCGAGCTCCTGCCGAGCGACTGTGAGAGCTGGACTAACGTCCTGAAGCTCATCCTCGAGTCGCTTATATCGAGTTGCCTGTTGAAGGTGTCAGCCATCTTCCCCCTTTTTCACAGTAGAGAACATATAGTTTACCGCGTCACGAGCCTTCTTCCGCATTTCTGACTCTCGCCGTTGCGCTTCGTCCCTCTCCTTTTCAAGGCTGGCAGCCTTAGTCAGGAGTGAGGTCTCTATACCTTGCCAGTTCTCGCTGGCCGATGCATACTGCGATTGGAGGGTTTCAATATGCCGTATCAACTTGATGTCACCGCCAGATCCTGCAGAAGCCTCTTCGGCCGTCACTCTCATTGCCTCGAGTTTGCCCTCGGCCGCTCTCAGCTCGAGTTTTAGCTCTTCTTCAATATTCCGGCCACGTTCCAATGCCCGGTCTAACTTCTCTTGCCACTCAACCTCAGTCAGGCGCAATTTCTCAACCAATGCCTCGTTTTCCGACCGCAGTGATGCGATAGTACGGTCAAGTTCCTGCTGTTTGTTCTTCTCAATATCTAGCGCCTTTTTTAACGCCTCAGTGTGGGTGGCTTGTATGTGTTCAGCCTTAGCTTTAGATTCTTGCTCCAGACGTCGATAGGCATCCTCCTTGACAGCTTTGTCTTTCTTCAGGGCGTCGATTTCCTTCTGGAGCGTAGCGCTCGCTTTCCGCACTTCCTCATTTTTCTTCTCTTGCTCTTCCTTGTTGTTGATTCGACTGCGTAGGGATTCCACCTCGGCTAGAGCTTTTTCTTTACCTTTTTTTAGTTCGTTGGCCTGTTTCTCGTTGTCTATAATCTGGGTGCGCAGCTTGCGAACCGTTGTTCGGAACTTTTGCTCTGAAGTTGAAAGCTTTCGTCCTTCCTCCATTAGCAGAGCGATCTTCTCATCTTTTTCGGCCAATTTGCGCTCTACACTACCCGCTTCAGCAGAATTTGCAGTCTGCCTAGCTGCATCGGCGGCATTTTTAGATAGAAATTGCAGTTTGGCTTGTAGTGAGTCGATTTGCTCAATATACTCTTGAATCTCTTCTGAACGAAGCGCGTGGGCTTGAGTGGCGTTCTGGTCTTTCTGTGACTCTTCAACTGGAGCCTCTACGATCTGTGGAGCCTCTACAGGATGCCTGGTATCTGGTATTGGACTGTTCAGGTTTTGCTGGATGCCGGATTTGTCCGTAACTTCTTGTTCTGGTGCACTTCGAGGTTCGGCCTTAGAAGGCGGCTCAACGATAATCGGGGTGGGGAAATCATGCTTGAGGTCTTGTTCACTATTCTCCCTATTGTTGCTTCCCTCAGATGTCGCTGGTTGTTCAGCTGGGGGGGCGGAAGCTGAGCTGTCAGAGGTTGACTTGTCGACTTGGTTGGCGGGTTCAGTTGGCTTGATCTCCGATACTTCGATGCTTTGTCTCATCACTACGGGTTCAGTGCTAGCAGGGCGCTCCTTGTCAATCGAACTACGAGAAGTATCGATGGAGCTGCGAGGAGACGATTGTGAGGTTCGCGAGGCCATAGCCTTGGCCAACCTAGCTTGTAGACGATCATTGGCACGGTTGGGCTTCGGGGCAGCAGCTATAAAGAACAGGGAGTCAGCATGCGACAGTTCTGCCCGCACCAGAACACGGCCGAGGAGAAAAGAGAGGCATACCAGATGCAGTCGGTTTGGGGCTTGGTGATGGTGATGGCGAGGGTGCCGCCTTCATTCCCTGCTGCTGCTCATATCCTTGTGCTGCCTGTTGGTCTTCGTCCAGTAAGTTGTCGAGACGATTCTCGACACCTTCAAAGGCCGACGAGAGGAACGCTCCCCATCGCGACCCTTTGCCCGGCGCAGTCATGGTCGAATGACGAGAGCGCCCGAGGTGTTGGATCACAGCTCGTCGTTGTCGGCCGTCAACTGATTGACGTGATCGCTGGTGGACACCTCATCGATGTGCTGCAGAAGAAGTAGATGTAGCACCTGGGAGAGGCGCTTGAGTTGGCCAGGCTGTACCGCAACTGCAATGTAGGTGTGTAGTTGTATTTCGGTGGTGGTGGTTTGTAAGGGAACGTTGGCTTGAAGGTTGAGGTGTCGTCAGCGCAACTTGGGAGTGGCATGTACTCAGGTTAGTGGGTGGGAAGTGGAGTGAGACATGGACCTCGAGACCAGGGAGGATGCTCCAGGATGATTAGGACAAGGGACAGGCTATATTGGAATTGCCTCTATCATTGCGTGAAGAAGTCACCCAAGGAATTCAATTTAATTATCATCTGAATTGGACTGAATTACCCCCAACTCGTGTACTTCCATAAGTTAGAAGAGGCGTTAGTACGGCCTGGAACATGGCCAAAAATTGACAAATAGAGTGGGAAACGTGCTCTTTGCCTCTGGGCACCTACTTAGGTAGGTAGTGGACAACAATGTGACTTGTTAGAATCGACACAAAGAGACCCCCAATAACATAGGTAGGCAGATGGTCACGCATCGAAATATTCAGCTTTAATAAAGAGTGAAATCTAAACAAAAAGCCATTTATTGAGTTTACACCGTGCCTTGTTTCCTGGGTATACATGCAGTACAACAGTTCGCTATATCCAGCACATACAGTCCAAATACATACTTATCCAGACTTCAAATGCCATACCAGTCAAGATCAATATCCAATGCTAGAATATCCTCAAAGCACCAATCCCAGATATGCCATGAGTTGATAATGTCAAGCCAACCTAAACACCGACCACATCCACGTTGGTGTCATGTTGACACAGAACGTGGTTACCAAAAACAAGAGTACCACAACGAAATGCATGAAGTAGTGACAAACATTCAAATAGCATTGGCAAACACGCTCGCTTGAAATAGACTCTCATGCATCGTTCGTTCGTTCATCATCCGATCACTCCTCATCCAGCGATCTTCTTCCACCAACTTGTGCGAGGTGTTGTTGTTGCCTCCATATAGGTTGACGCTCGACGGGTGTGATGTCGCTCGTCGCTACCTTCCGAGCGCCTATCTCGGTGACGTTCTCTGTCTCGGCCACCGCGCTCGCGGTCGTCTCGCCTTGCTCGTCGCCTTCGCCGATCTTCGGCCTCTTCTGTGGGCTCTTCCTCGTATTTCGATCGATGAGCTCGGCGAGCTTCACGTCTTGCCATCTCGTCCTCGGTCTGTCCACCATTTGCTTCACCCCCGTCACCGAGGTCAGGAGGAGGGGGTGCGTCAGAGTGCTCCTTAACCCATGATGAAGTTCCAGAATGAGGCCAAGCCGGAGCCTGCGGTCTCTCTTCGCGGCGATGGGATCTCCGCTGATTATATTCGTCTGCAGATTGCTGACTTCGTCGCTGACGACCTTCCTCCTCTTCTACACCTCGAGCAGCTCGTTTTGTGTCGCGGCGGCGGCGTTCACGTTTGGCAGCTCGACGAGCCTCTTCATCTTCGGCTTGTTCTGCGGCAGCGGCTGCTTCCTGTTCTCTACGCAAGCGCCTGCGTTCAGCTCTTTGTGCCTCCTTTTCCTCTTGCAGTCGTTGTTGTTCTTCTTGCGCTTGTCGCTCCTCCTGGGCTCGTCTTGCATCTTCATCACGCTGTCGCCTGCGTTCAGCACGGCGGGCCTCTTTATCTTGCTTTGGAGCATCGGTTTCTTCCTCGCGCTGTCGACGCCGTTCACGGCGTATCTCATCTCGAGCTCGACGCGCTGCTTCCTCGGGGTCAGGACCGTTTTCAGCAGCCCTCTTGGCCCTGCGTGCAGCGCGTCTTGCTTCGCGGTCAGCATCCACTAATACTGCATCGCCATCCATTTTGGCGCTGCGTAAGGCTTCGTCGTCAGTTGTCGCATAGGTACTGCGACGTCGCAGAGGGTCAGGTCGTTCAGTCTTCGGCGTTCGCAAACCACTAAAAAGGCCAGCGAAACCTGAGGACTTCTTGGAACTTCGAGGAGGTGCGTCAAAAGGAACGTCAGGCTCCACCATCACGGGCTCTTCATCCCTCGATCTCTTGGTTCGCCGGCGACGTTCGGTATCGACCGCGGCGACTTCTTCCTCTTCGCGAGATCGTGGTTTGTGAGACCGGCGGCGCTCGCGTCTATCGGGCGCGACTTCAGGATCTACCATAACCAAATCATCGTCCTCGTGCGACCGTGGTTTATTTGAACGACGTCGGTCATACCTATCAGGCACAGGAGCAGCGCCGGACATCATTGCATCTTCATCTTCGCGCAATCGAGGCTTACGCGACTTGCGGCGATTGCTTAATTCATCCTCGCCCATGAGCACATCTTCAGGAGGAGGCGATACAAGTCCGCGAGCATTGGTGGAGTGGCGACGTTTGCTGCTGATGCCGTCTTTCTTATCGCGCGTGGTAGCGGAACGCGTAAGTGGGGGTTTACTGAACAAAGCAGTGCCACGAGATCGTGATGGAGTCTTCTCGACTTTATCGGACGAGGAACCCTTGGACGAGGTCTTTTCCTCTCGCCGTCTATGTCTAGTTGACTTCTCTTGGGGCTCATCCCTCTCTTCATGTGGTGTCGCGGCCCAGCGACCAAATGAGGTTCCTTCGCGATGAATTTTGGGCCTTCGAGACTGCTTCGGCTCAGGTGGTGGCGTCAACGGAGGATCTGGAACTGGAGGAGGCGGAGGAGCATCGCGGCGAGATTTGCTCTTCCTACCCTTCCTTTCTCTCTTTGGCGATAAGTCGATAACTTCGACAATCTCATCATCCGCGGGGGTTTCCGGGACTTGATCCTCTGGCAGTACCTCTGGTTCCTTTTCTTCGTCTTCGCCGAGAATAGCTTCATTTTCGACGTCACACGGTTCTTTATTCGCAGTGTCTTCAGCGTCCGCTTCTTGATCCTCATCGTTGTCCTCGGCTTCAATGTCCGACTTATCATCTTCAGGAGGGTTGCCAAATTCGACTGGATCCGCTTCCTCACCTTCTGCTGCTGCGGCAGCCTCTTCTTTGGTGGCTAGCTCTGCAGCACGCTGGATAGCGTTCTCCTCTAGAACTCTGAGTCGTTCGGTATCTTTTCTGCCGAGTCTACCTTTTCTTGCTTTCTTGAACTGGAGGGAGTCAAGCTCCTGAAGTTCTTTCGTGACCACATCACGAGCTGCGGCTTCTGCCGCCTCTTTAACTGCCGCCTCCTCGGCTTCTCTCGCTGCTGCTGCTGCTGCTGCTGCCTCCTCAGCATCAGCATCGTCTCCCCCCTTTCCCACTTCGCCATTATCGATATCCTCGTCCTCGTCCTCGTCCTCTTCCTCGACTTCATTTTCTTCTTCCTCCTCCTGCTCCTCCTCTTGAGTATCATCAACTCTCAGGTCTTCTTCAACAGCTGCTACTTCCTTATCGGCGCGTTCTTCGGCGCGTTTCGCCGCATGATCTTCCAAGACTTGAAGCCGCTCGGTGTCTTTTCTTCCCAGTCTGCCCTTTCTTGACTTCTTTGCTTGAAGGGCTTCGAGCTCCTCCTCCTCCTCAGCAATAGCTGCCTCCTCTGCTTCCCGAGCTGCTGCCTCCTCTGCTTCTTGGATTGCCATTTCGTCTGCCTTAGGCTCCTCCTCTTCCTCTTCTTCCTCCTCTTCTTCCTCCTCCTCCTCCTCCTCCTCCTCCTCCTCCTCCCCGTCCTCCTCCTTCTCCTCACCTTCACCGTCTTCCTCAGGTGGATTAGCTATAGCAGCCTCAGCGGCAGCACGTTCTTCTGCACGCCTTGCTGCATTCTCCTCCAATATAGCAAAGCGTTCGGTATCTTTTCTACCTAACCTGCCCTTTCTTACTTTCTTGGCTTTAAGGGCCTCGAGCTCGACTTCCTCTTCCCTCGCAATAGCTGCCTCTTCAGCTTCTCGGGCTGCAGCTTCTTCGTCTTGTGTTTCTAAAGGCTCAGGCCCCAGCTCAGGCTCAGGCTCAGGCTCCTCTCCTCCAGTCTCTCCCACGGCTTCGATATCAGCCTCCTCCAGAACGGCTTCAGTCTCAGCCTCAACAGCAGCTCGCTCTTGTTCACGGCGGGTAGCATTTTCTGACAAGACGATAAATCTCTCGGTGTCCTTTCGACCAAGTTTTCCCTTCTTTGCCTTCTTTTTCATTAAAGCTGCCAGTTCTGCCTCTTCCTCAGCGATTACCGCTTGTTCAGCCTCCCCCAGGCCATTATCTTCACGCTCGGGTTCAGCAGCTTCAGATTCTAGTTCTGGTTCGGGTTGGGGTTCACGAAGCTCTGCTGCCTCTGCAACTGCGTCTTCTGCATCGCGGATTGCCGCCTCCTCGGCACGTTTAGCAGAATTCTCTGTCAACGCTTGGAATCTTTCAGTATCTTTGCGGCCTAATTTTCCTTTCTTAAGCCTCTTCCTCGTCAACGCAGCTAACTCGGCCTCTTCTTCTGCGATAAAGGCAGCTTGTGCCGCTGCCTTAGCTAACATAGCTTCGGCTATAGCCGTTTCATCTTCCTGTAGATCAGGCTCAGCAAGTTCTTCGGCTTCAGATTCTAGCTCCTTGGCCAGCTCGTCTTCCTCGCCATCTTCAGCATCAACAAATTCATCGTCCTCCTCTTCCTCAGCTCGGGGGGCGTCTCCTAAATCCTCTCCTGCTTCCTTGGCCGCCTCAGCTTCGGCTCGCTTTGCAGCATTGGCGACAAGTATGTTGAATCGCTCAGTATCAGAACGGCCCAGTTTACCCTTCTTTGCTTTCTTCTTGTTTAGCGCTGCAAGTTCCACCGCTTCCTCCGCAGCAATAGCTCTGGCTTCGGCTTCGGCTGCCTCCTGAGCAGCTACTTCTTCAGCATCATGATTCTCCTCGGGCTCGGGTTCAGGATTATCATCAACCTCTTCAGGTATCAATTCTTCGGCCTCACCGTCAAGTTCAGCTTCCTTAATGGCACGTTCTTCCGCGCGTATAGCTGCATTTCGCATTAACAAATCAAAGCGTTCTGTATCCTTTCTGCCAAGTCTGCCCTTTCGCGTCTTTTTAAGGGTAAGAGCGGCAAGCTCCTCCTCTTCTTCAGCAGCAATAGTAGCAGCTATAGCGGCGGCTTCAGCTTCGATAGCAGCAGCTTCAGCATCTTCCTGGCCGGGGATATCTTCTTCTTCTTCTTCTTCTTCTTCTTCTTCTTCTTCTCCTCCTCCTCCTCCTTCTTCTTCTTCTTCTTCAGCAACATCTCCTGAGGTAGTCAGGGCCAGAGCTTGAGCGGCGGCATCCTTTGATGCCTGCTCTTCAGCGCGCCTTGAAACGTTTTCGGTTAAAAATGTGAATCTCTGGGTATCCTTACTTCCGAGTCTTCCTTTCCGAGCCTTCTTGGCTTCGAGAGAAGCAAGCTCTGCTTCTTCTTCTGCGGCTATGGCAGCGGCCTCGGCAGCGGCTTCATCGTCAATATCGGGAACCGGGGCATCAGGGGCTTCTTCGACAGTCCCTTCAGGTTCCGGGGTTCGTTCTTCAAGCTCTTCTTCGCCAAGTAGCTCTTCTACGGCCGGGGCTTCCTCAGCAGCAGCCTCAACCTCACGGGCCGCTTGTTTCTCGGCTCGTTTCACAGCATTCAAAGATAACTGCTCAAAACGCTCTGTATCCTTGCGTCCTAGTTTACCCTTCTTGGCCTTCTTGGCTGCTAAGATGGCCAGTTCTTGCTCCTCAGCGTCAGCAACAGCCGCAGCTTCGGCTTCAGCAGCCTCTCTTGAGGCTATGTCTTCAGCCTCGGCAGCGGCGGCTGCCTCAGCAGCTGCAGCTTCTTGAAATGCTTGCTCTTCGGCTTCCTTTACAGCTCGTTCCTCAGCAATCTGTGCTTCCCTTGCAACATTGTTTCCCAAAAGATAGTCAAATCGATCTGTATCTTTGCGTCCTAGCTTCCCTTTTCTCTGCTTTTTTGCTTCTAGGGCAGCAAGCTCTTCTTCCTCTTGGGCGATCACTGCCGCAGCCTCAATTTCAGCGGTCTCTCTAGCCACCGCCTCTTCCTCAGCAGCAGCAGCAGCAGCAGCCTCAGCTTCAGCAAACTCAATAGCAGCGAGCTCGGCCTCCTTAGTTGCTTGCTCTTCAGCTCTCTTAGCGGCGTTTTCAATGAGGATGGCATATCGTTCTGTATCCCTCTTACCCAGCTTGCCTTTCCTTGCCTTCTTCGCCTCTAGGTCTGCAATTTCTTGTTCCTCGGCGGCAACCAAGGCTATAGCCTCTGCAGCTGCAGCTGCAGAATCTTCTTCAAGGGTCGCCTCCTCTTCAACAACTGGTGGCTCTGGAGCATTCTCGAATAGTGAGTCCTCGATATCAGCTGGGCGATCATTGATATCTACAGACTCGGCGATAGCGGCTTCTTGGTCATCCTCAGCGGCTTCTTCATGTGCTGTATTTCTGGCTCTTTGTGCAGCGTTTTCGGTAAGGAAAGCAAATCGGTCGCTATCCTTTTTGCCTAGTTTGCCCTTTTTGTCTTTCTTGGCAATCAAGGCAGCTAGCTCCTCTTCCTCTTCGGCAGCAATAGTAGCAGCAATGGCAGCTGCTTCTGCCTCGATAGCGGCGGCCTCAGCTGCTTCAGCGTCGACTTCGGCTTCAGCCTCGGCAGGAATTTCAGCAGGGAGATCTTGAACTTCAAGAACAGCCTCTTTCATCACTTCTGACGCAGCAGCCTTCCCGGCTCGTTGAGTTGCGTTCTCGGTCAGGATAGCAAATCGGTCACTATCCTTTTTCCCGAGTTTGCCCTTCCTATTCTTCTTTGCACTCAGAGCAGCTAACTCATCCTCCTCTTCGGCAATAAGGAGAGCTTCTGCCTCTGCAGCCTCTCTAGCTGCAGCCTCTTCAAGAGCAGCAGCCTCAGCCGCAGCTGCCTGCTCCACTTCAGCTTGTGCGGCTGCTTCAGCCTCAGCAGTGGCTTGAGCAGCTGCCTCTTCTTGGGACGCTTTCTCTGCCCGTGCTGTGCTATTAGCAGTGAGAAGGTTAAAGCGGTCGGTATCTTTCTTCCCAAGCTTGCCCTTTCGCTCCTTCTTGGCAATCAAAGCAGCAAGTTCGGATTCTTCGTCAGCAATAGCAGCGGCTTCTGCTTCAGCAGCTGCAATAGCATCAGGGTCTTCAGCCTCGGCAGAAACCACATCTGTAGCTGGTTCGGGAGAAGGTTCGTTAACTTCTGTCTCGGGTTCCAGTATAGGATCTTCAGGTTCCTCGGTAGTCTGGGCTATTTCTTGAGCCCGCCTTTGTGCATTTTCCGATAAAACAGCAAATCGATCAGCATCTTTCTTTGCAAGCTTGCCCTTCTTAGCTTTCTTGGTGGTTAACATAGCCAGCTCAGCTTCTTCCTCGGCAATAGCTGCATCCTCTGCTTCACGAGCTGCTGCTGCCTCTGCTTCAGCCGCCTCTATGGCAGCAGCAGATTCAGCCGCTGCTGCTTCTTCCGCTTCCTTTGCAGCCTGCTCCTCGGCCTCCGCTGCCACAGCAGCGGCAGCTGCTTCTTCTGCTTCCTTAGCGGCTTGTCGCTGCGCAGCATTTTCTGTCAGAATATTAAAACGGTCGGCGTCCCTTTTGACAAGCTTCCCTCTTTTGGCCTTCTTGGCAGCAAGAGTGGCAAGCTCTGCCTCTTCATCAGCAATCAGGATAGCTTCAGCTTCGCTTGCTGTTATGGCTTCCGCTTCTGCTGCGGCTGCAGCTTCCTCGGCCTCTTTTACAGCCTCGGCCTCAGCCACGGCAGCGGCTGCCGCTTCTTCTGCTTCTTTTGCAGCTAGTCGTTGCGCAGCATTTTCTGTGAGGATATTATACCGCTCTGTATCCTTTTTGCCAAGCTTGCCTTTCCTTATCTTCTTTGCGTCTAGACCGGCTAACTCTGCTTCTTCCTCTGCGATAATAGCTGTGTCAGGACCTGTAACAGGATCAGGATCAGTAGATGTTGTGTCTATGTCTACAAGCGGTTGCTCAGGCTCTGGCTCGGTTTGAGCTTCGGCCACCACCTCTGCATTTCCGTGGGTGGCTTCTGCAAGCTCCCCTTGAGCTTCAATAGCACCAATCGCTTCAGCTTGCTTAGCGGCTCGTTCGGCTCGTTCGGCAGCCCGTTGAGTAAGGACATCAAAACGCTCCACATCCTTCTTCTTAATCAGATTACCGCCACGCTTGATCTTCTTAGCGGTAAGATCTGCAAGTTCCTTCTCTTCTTCGGCAGCAGCTGCAGCCTCCGCTTCACGGGCATCGGTCGCTTCAGCCTCACGGGCTGCCAGCGCATCTGCTTCACGGGCTGCAGACTCCTCGGCTTCCTTAGCAGCCTGCGCCGCGGCTGCTTCCTCAGCCTCTTTGACAGACTTTTCCTGAGCTCGCTTTACTGAGTTGCCAACCAAGGCCATTAGTCGAGTTGTTTCGTTCTTTGTTAGCTTGACCTTCTTGGCTTTCTTGGCTTTCAGCGCTGCCATTTCCTCCTCTTCCTTAGCAGCTACCTCAGCTTCAGCATCTGCAGCGGCTTGAACTGCAGCCTCGGCGTCTGCGGCAGCTTGGGCAGCGGCTTCGGCTTCGGCTTCAGCTGCTGCCGCTGTCGCTGCCGCCTGCTCTTCTGCTTCTTTCGCTGCTTGTTCCTCAGCTCGTTTCGCCGCATTGTCGATCAAGAGATTCAGCCGTTCCTGCTCTTTTTTGAGAAGTTTTCCTTTCTTCGCCTTCTTCGACTGCAGGTTCTCTATTTCCGCCTCTTCCTGCGCAATTTCGGCGGCAAGTGCAGTGTCAGCTTCTACAGCTGCTTCCGTAGCAAGGCCATCCCGCTCTGTCTCTTGAGAAAGGAGTTCACTAGGAGGTGCCGCCGGGGCAACTGGAGCAGCAGCAATGGCTTCGGCTTCCCGGGCTGCTTGAGCTTCGGCCCTCCTTGAGATATTCCCTTCGAGCAGAGTAAGGCGTTCTTGATCCTTTTTTAGCAACTTCCCGTTGCGCTTCTGCTTCTTCGCTAATAGTGTCGCAAGCTCCTCGTTCTCCTTTGCGGCTTCAGCGTCTTCCGCGGCCTGTAAAGCGACAGCTTCGGCGTCAGCTGCTGCTTGAGCGTCAGCGGCGGCTTGTGCAGCTTCATTAGCAGCTTCGATCTCGGCCTCGCGAGTAGCTCGAGCCTCGGCTCTTCGTGTGGCATTCCCTTCGAGAAGAACAAGACGTTCTCGATCTGTCTTAAGAAGCCGACCTCCTCTTTTAGATTTCTTGTCCAAGAGACAGGCAATCTCTTCGTCTTCACGAGCGGCCTCGGCTTCCTCAGCTTCGCGAGCGGCTTGCTCTTCAGCTTCTCTGGCGGCTTGCTCTGGGTCTCCTATAAATCCATCCGTTCAGCTAGTTCTACAGGTGTGGGGGTTGATATTGGGGGAAGGCAGTCAGACAAGGCGAGTTCTCGATGTTCTCTAACTTCTCCACCCCGAGGAATGAAGTCCAACCCCAGTTGACTTTTCCATATAACATCATCTCGAGCCTTGCGTCTCAACCCTTCCTCAAAAACAACATGATATGGCTCACCAGTAGCATCGATAAGAAACTCATGTGCATTAGGCTTCTTGTTGTCTATTGAACCCCAAAAAGCATCGTTAGGATCATCGGCGCCGGAAGTTTTAAAATCGAACGGGTCAGCGGCCGGTTTCTTGGGCTTCTTGCCAAAACCCCAAGAATCGAGGAGGTCGTCGGTGCCAACAGCCTCGACGGGATCGGGGGCGGGAGGAGGGATATCATCCTCTATTTGAATCAAGTCGCCAGCTTTCTTCTTTTTCTTACCTGTTCCCCATAGATCCCAACCGTCGTCTTCTTTATTAGGCGGCTCTGGGATTTGATGAGCTTTAAAGAAATTTGACTCACTTGTTTCATCCTCACCTTTCTGTCCCACACCCCATGATCCCCATCCACTCGTCTCCTCTGCCGGAGGTTTTGCCTTTCCAGTGCCAAAAGTACTCCAAAAGTCGTCACCGTCCTTGTCTTCAAATGAAGGGGGATCAGGTGCAGGCGCGGGTATTGAATCTTGAGCTCCCCAAAGTGAACTTTGTGAATGCTCCTTTTTCCCGGACCAGCCACCCCACTGATCTTCCATTGAAGGGGGTTCAGGTGCAGCTGCCAACGCAACTTCCTCCATGATACCCTTCTTCTTGGCCCGATCTTTTTTGGATATTCCCCAAGTATCCCAAATATCCTTCTTTCCGTTCGGAGGTGCAGTATCGGAATCGAGGGCAAGTTCTTCCAGAATGCCACCAGCTTTGCCCTTCTTTTTTTGACCACTCCAACCCCAAGGATCATCACCATCTTTTGGTCCCTCGTCAGGTTCAGCGCCCCAGAGCGTGGAACCCTTCTTCTTCTCCTTCTTGGCACCAAAGCCCCAACCATCGTCATCTTCTTCAATTCCTCCTATTCTATCTTTAGGTTTGTCCCAGGGGTTCTCTTCAGCCTTGTTTTCTTGTGGTGGCGGCGGTGCCGGTGCTGGTGCTGGTGCTGGTGCCTGTGACGTTTCGCTTTTCCCTCCTACGCCCCAGCCCCATCCTCCTCCTCCAAAGCCCAATTTCGCGCCCCATGAACTAGAAATGCCTTTGGATTCTGGTGGGCTCAAACCAAGATCTAATTTGTTCTCTCCGAGGTTAATATTCTCGAAGGTTGTGGGAGGCTTCGGGGGCGAGTTGCTATTGCCATCGCCATTTCCGTCACCGGCGCCGCCTGCAGCGTCTCCTCCACTGGCTCCTCCATCTCCTCCAGTATTGTCATCCTTTTGACCATCGTCTGCTGGTGGAGCCGCAGGAGGCGGCGGCGGCGGTGGAGGAGCAGAAGGCGTTTTTGTTTTCTTCTTCTTTGCCGCTTCGTAGAAACCTTGCTGCGAGTTCAAGTCGACAAGGATATCGGAATTAGGATCGTTGATAAGCGCATTATTCGGTCGGCGGCGTTCTTTCTGGGCATCTGATGGTGGTTGAGGGGATGGATTGAGCCATGCTGGGGTTCGCATACGGGCATAACGGCTGGTCTCATTCAGGGGCATTGTGGTGTCGGTAGGATCAGAAGAGTCGCAAGATCGAGGGAGGCGACAATACCATCGTGGAGAATGATCTGGTATAATTAGCGGCCTGTCGGCCACTTTGCGATGTGATGGTGAAGAAGAGACCTGGATAAATTGTATGACGTTAGACAAGACAGACTTTCAAACGTGTTCCAATTCCGGAATTGGATCGCATGACAAGACAGGAATGGGTGGCGGTGGGTTCCCCTCAGGAGAGTCCGGGCCGCTGATCGAGGGGTTGGCCGTTGAGCGCCACCCATTTAAAGTCTGTTAAGCTTTTGCTGGGAAACATGATTCAAGCAAAAAAGCGACAATATTTAAATTGTAACTACGCAAGCTGGGCAGAAAATGGAACGAACATACATTTTTATGTATACTGTGATCAACCCAGGCACGGGCAATGAGACTCAGTCGGTGACGCAAGGAGCGATCAACCGGCGCACTTGACAAACACTGAAAGCCCGGTAGGACATGCGCGCTTCTTGTCCATTCGTCTGTGAATGCCAGAACATCGACCGCGGCCATTGTGAAGAATGGAGCTCGTGCGAAGACTGAGCGACGTCACACACATGGAAGCTATAAGTATGAACAAGGATGGAAGGGCGACGAGGTATCGACAACTGAGCCAAGTCGCCAGAACAAAGGACAGTGTGGGATGTCAAGTTCGTGACCGAGTAAAGTCGTAGTTTCGTACAAGTTTTCGTGTAAGTCGTAGTCGATTGCAATATCAACCAGCAGAGTTGCGGGGCCTGGCCTTGTTCGAGGCTGTCGAAAGCGACGCCGTGACAAAGCCGGATGTATTGTCAGGGTCGAGGATAGGTAGGTAATGCTTAAATGATGCTGCGCTAGTGATGGGAGAAAAGAATCGGATCGTCGAAGAAAACAAAATTGAGGCGTTGTCAAGGCGAAGGAACTTGAAAGCGTACTGAGTGACTGCCGAGTTAATTGACAAAACAAACCCTGGGCGGCCAACTGTCACTTTTTACCAGCCACCCCTAGTCGTCGGATCGTCGTCTGGCCTGGACTACTTTGTTCGGGGGTCTTCCGTTGCGCGCTGTGTAAATAAATGAGCTTGGAAGCAAGAAAATGATGCTCGACCACTCGAGGCAAGACCAAATAACGAGTAGGGTCTCCTCAAGATACCTTAGCTAAGGTTGGTAGAAAAGGATTTGATGTAAAAGGAGGGAGATTGAGGAAGAGGAGGGGGAAGAATTCACGGTGACGAGGAGCAAATGATTTGCAGAGAGTGCATGGCAAGAGAAGCAAGGGAAGAAGGAAAGGTCGAATCGGTAAAAGGTCCCATACAATACTTTTGGGCGCTTCAGGCCAAGACAAATTGGTTGAGCTAATAAGAGCCAATGACGCCAGTCCTGGCTGTTCAGATCGTCGGCAGGCGAATTGCTCAGATGTTGTACTTGTCAAGGCTATTGTTTAATGGGTAGAATCAATGCAAAGGACAGGGTTCAGTGTCCAAAGTTGATGTGCAGCCAGGCGGAAAGGCGGGCAAACGCGGGAACAGGACAGGGAAATCAACGCGACAGTGACAGCAAGAGACGTTGATAATTAAGGCTCTGTAGGTGCTCTAGTGCTCAAAGCAGGGGACGTGCCCTGCAGGTTCTTTTCGCTACCTACCCTACCTTACCTACCAGTACTATGGATCTAACTCGAAAGTACATACATACGCAACACGCCGCCACCATGCGTAGGTACTAAGGTAAGGTAGGTAGGTTGCGGGACCTAGAAGGAATTTGAGGATAATGAGAACATTGATAGTATTCGTTATCCAGATGCGATGAGCTAAGAGACAGATCCCGGTTCTTCTCAGCTCACACAGCGGTATCCGTACATATACTCGCTACCTAGGTACTAACTAAGGTATCCGATACATATTTAGGTATTCAGCATACTGCATCTACATCAAAACACTGAGATGCTTTTTATCTCTGAAGAGGACCTTCACTCACAGCCTATAGGTACCTACCTACGTGCGAAGCTACTCCTTACTACCCCTATCAATATTGTTGGCCGCACGTCACCATCACAATCACCAGACCAGCAACCCCATAACAACCTGCACCCTCATTCTCAAGCCCAACACACCCTCGCATCGCTCCCTTCAGTGCCCGTATCACTTGAAAGCAAAACATTTTCCAGACTCGACTCAATCCTAATCTATTCTCATATCAAGCACGTCAACCCGCGCATTCATCCAAAACGACAGCCTCTACCGCCATCATAGGTCAACATCATCTGTCGTCGTGTTATTGCACATGCACGTACGATCTACTCGATCCAGGTCTACCAACCACAGATGAGTCCGTTGATGCTGATGCAGGTCTGCATGGTCAGGTCGCAGCACAACGCGTGGTTGGATCAGATCCTTTGAGGTACATGTTGGCCAAGCCCAATGACTTGCCAGCTTCTCATCGACCCAGCCACCCGAATCTCACATGTGCATTCCACTAATGAGAGAAGCAGGAAATTTGAAAAGAAGGGTTGCAATGCCTGAAACCCATCCCTTATTACGGTGCACATTGTACATACATACGTGTGCCCAACATTGGATTGGATGCATCTGGCGACTAGGCTCTGACCTCCATCTTGTCGTCAGTTATAAGACTCTCACAAGAAAACTGTAGTTGGCTCTCTAATTGGCTTTCCAAGCAAGACTGATTGATCCCATAGAAGAAGAGGATTGCTCATGTGCTGCAATGTGCTACTCCAAAGACATTCAATCCACCTGGACTATTTACCAGATGGTGGTACACCGTACAGCGCAGCTCATGGGACGGCGATGGTTTTGTCGTTCGATCTTTGTGACATCACGCGGGCTCGGTTGTTCCACTGGGGGCCAATATGGAGATACATGTTGAGACATGTGTGACATTTCTCGTTACTTCGAGGGGCACGCGATATGTCTCACCAGCACAAACCTGAGTTCCTTTGACAATTCTCTTGGGAATGCAGAATGAGGCCAATCCCGTGAAGTTCATAGTGCATACACACACGCCTTTCCCTCCAGAGGCTCTCAGCTCCTTGAGACTGTGGTTGACGTCCCGTTCCCTTCCCGTTCCCCGCGTCTTCCAGGTTCATTGTGCTTAACATTGGGCAAGTTTTGTGGGACTCACTATTACTTTTGGTTCACTCGACGACCGCTAATCAGCCAACACTTCTGAACTTCTGAAGATCACCAGGCTGTCCTCGCTTTGCACTAATTCGAATGAATTGGGGGAGCGGGTATGGAAAGGCCCGAGGGGGCTAGGTTGAGAAGACGCTGGCAACTTGATTATAAAAGGCAATGCCCGTATTAGCTACAAGGTCCAGTAGTCGCTTCGACGGCTTGCCTTGAGGTATTTTCTACAGCTTTTCCCAGTCACCCGTCACTAAACAGTCACACACGAACGCATCCAGCGACTGGGGTCCTGCTTTGATATGATACATGCAGCACAGATACAGACTCCAGTACTACATACATGGAACTATCTGCGGGTTGGGGTCTTGGGACGACTCGACAAAATCCACAAACGCCACAGGATGCTGCAGAGTCCCTGCGCTTCCTGCAAGACGTTAGCCTTGTGCATTCATCCTAGACTAAAGCTTGGCTCGAATAGGTATCGCCAAACCTTCACCGCCTCCAACTCATGTACCTACGCCGTGTTGTCCAAATTTTGTTAAAAAAGCCCGCATTTCTAATGCCGCCTGGTCCATATGAGCTGGGATCGACGACGATAATAACGACGTGGCCGTCTTAGATGTGGACGATGAATATGGACAGTGGACCTGGGCAGTCGAACTGAGTTGATGGGGCTGTTTTCATGCAACATCTGTTGACGTATCAGTACATTTCCAAGGATGGATGTCTCCGCACAGAAACCAGCGAAACAAGAAGAAGTGTTTGCCCTCCTGCCTGACGCCTTTTAAGCGGTCAGACCTGATAGTTGCTGCGATTGTCAAGGGAGAAACAAGAATGAGTCGGCAAATATGTACGACTGAGGAAGTTAGGAACTGAGAATCTCGGTGCAGGCAAGATGGACACTAGCTCCATCGTTCTGATATTGCTCGAGTTGTCCAGACGAAATCTCTACTGGGCTGGGATTGGCGATAATTAAGTGCTGGCGTTAGCGAGTGAGCCATGAGTTGCTACCTCAAACGGGACCATCCCAGCATCAATCGGTTGCAGCTAGAGACGATGCGATGCTGTGCATTCACTAATTGATGCTACCATGTGAGTGTGATGATATTCATAAAACACTCGGTTCCTGACTACGATAGCTGCAGGCAAGTTGCCCAAGCCAAGAAAGGTAACACAGGGTCTCGGCTTAACCTAACCCAACCCAGGGAATTGTCTTGAACTTGGCGGCTTACTGTACAGTTCTCACAGCCTACCTAGACTGCCTAGACTGCCTAGCAATGCCCAGTGCCGGTGACAATGCGAGTTTATTCTTAGACCTGAGCTGCAAGACGGGCCGCAATTCCATCGTTCTATCTCCCGCGCCGACACAGGTGCAGGAAGCCCTCATACAATTCACCTAGACTACCTTTGGGCTTCTGGTGGAAACTCAAGGCACTAAGCTAAAACATGAGCATATCAAGGTTGACACCTGCAAATAACGCAGTCTCAAGGTGACAGACAAATTCCACAGTGCAATATGTATATGCTGTACGGTCGGCCAACTGCCGGATCGGGCCGTGAGTAGGACTTGGTGTCGGGCTCGGAATGATGAATTGATGCCGGCCGTTGATGGTTTCGGTCTGGATTGTGGCACATGATTTTCTAGACCAAAGATTGACAGGGCGAGATCCATTATGGTTCGTTCGTCTTCGGCAAGTCAGCCGTCGTCCGTGCTTCGGGAATTGGCTGCAACGCAACGCAGCATCTAATCTTGGGCCTCGCCCGTCCAGTTTAAGGATATCGCCATGCCCATCAGTTCGTCTAGGGTGCTCCTCTTCGGGGGAGCCTCTCTCGTTCTGGCAGGTGGCTGGTGGATCGCGGAAGAAAAGCAGCCGAACAATCGCCTCAACATGAGGATAATCTGGAGTTGACCTCGAGGAGCAAAGGTGAAAATTCCAAATACCCAGGGAGAAGAGTGTCTGTCACTTGCGGTGCCGAGGTGGATGTGGGTTTACCAACCTTAAGTTAATTAGCTGCTACCTACTAAGGTGAGGTAGGTAGTACTAAACTACTATGTATGGTTAATCAGACATTTCTTCGTACATTAGTTGGGTCTGGAGATATCACACAGCACTTCACACATGTCAAAGCGGCAGTTCAGTCGCCTATCATCAACGGGACACTCGGGATTTAAAAGTATGCAGTTACAAAGTAATTAATTAACCTAAGGTGATCGGAGCTACCTTAGTACCTTAGTTACTCCCTTTTACATTCGCACTGCAAGTCATTACTAACAATCTTCACTCGACCTGATCCTTCGTTTCACTCTTTCCATCTACCTGTCTCTCCCCTCTTTGCTCCGTGTTCACTCTTCCTAGACTCCTTACATTCACTGTAACAAGGGCCCCTTAGCCACCATCTGCCCCCGCCTCAAGCACTACCTAGGTACTATACATACCTTGGGTTAGGTAGAGGTAGGTATTACTCACTGTGCAGGTACGGTATATTTTTAACTCTTCAGCCATCATTTGGTTTAGCCTCAACTCAATTCACCTCACCTCACCTCGAACGTAACTTTGCCCAACTCACTCAACGCAACACAACGCAATATCACATTTTTCTCTTCTCTTGTCCCCCTGGTGTCGCTTCCACCAAAACCTAGGAGAAAAGTAGAAGACAGCGAGGTGCAAGGGCTGTCAGACTTCAAAACTGACTGCTCCTGTTCCGATACGCGCGGGCGCCTATTCGCTTCTCAACTCCCGCTCTGCATGGAAGCGCAGTGCATGCCATCCTTCCATACCTCTCATATCCGCTCTGCTCCGCTTGTCTTCGGATTGAATCTCCCTTTCATGTGAACAAAGAGCCAAGAGAGGACATGAAGCAGTCTCTGTGAGGCGCAGGCTTTGACTTATTCTCCGCTGTTCTTGTCGAGCATCTTTTTGTCCTTTGGGTATCACAATCTTGTCGTCGACTAACACGCCCTGGTCTTGCATGTTGCAGTGGATAAGTTGATTTGGCCTTTGCGAAGAACGCCCTTTTCTTTCTATGGCTGTGTCTTCTTTCGCTGCTGTCGCTATCAGTCCGCCTTGATTTACTCTTCAGCTATCTCGAATGAGATAATAATCGTCAGCCACCATTGACAATCACCATGTACGCCTTGGTCAGTCTTACAAGGATAAACATCTCGATATCATTGCCTTCAAGATTACCAACTTGCGCAGACTCTAGTCGCCAGTGTTGGCCAAGTGTCGTCTAACAAGACAACCACGATCAACTACTCTCTCTCTCTCTCTCTCTCTCTCTCTCTCTCTCTGTGCACCCTCTTATTCATCTTCTTCACACCCATCTATATCGCCAGAAGCCCTCCAAATTTACATAAAATGCGCTCGACACAACTTCTCTCGATCTCTGTACCCATACCGGGCACTCTTCCTCCCAGCGCCGTGGTAGCAGCTCTGCAAGCCGTGGACCCATTTGTCGCCCACCACCGGACAGTGACGAGCTTGGAAGAAGTCGAAGCTGATCCGGCAGACACAGCTGACGACCCTTTCTTTGGAGCATTCGATGACTCCTTTCGCGCTTTTCAGATGCAAGAGCTCGTCAATCTCGCTCCTGGCCTTGGCAAAACCATTTCTTACAAGGCCATATTTCAGGTAATACCTGATGGCCTTCGCTCTCGTGCGAAAGCACCTGTGGGCGTCGTCGTTCGAGCCCAGTGGACGGTGCGCCAACAACAGCACGGGCGATCGCCCTCGGGTCCGATATCACCCGCGGGATCTGATAGCACCGCCTCAGGTAGCACGGCGACTGCTGAAGGGGACGAATTCGAGCTACACGAGCAGGTTCTCCTCGAGTGCAATTCTCTCCTGATGCCATTCATTACCGAGTCCTGTGTGGCTGTACATCGTGAAATTTGTGAGAATTTCATGGCGAAGACATTTAAGGATTACTTTGGAACCTCGCCGATGTATTGATCATATGTGTATATGCAATCCGGCTATGACTCTAATTCAAGAAACAAAGTGGTCATCCAACGCATGGATGTGTTCCAAAAGTGGGAGAAGGAAAGTCATTGCGGTGTTTTTGCAAGGCGTTGGTATTGTCATTTGTGGGTTTGACTTGGTATTTTATAATCTCTTACTATAACTACTGCCAGATATCCAAGGAAGGGAGGGCTTCCATAAGTCAGGGCTGGCCAAAAGTAACAAAGGGGGTCAGTCAATGTGTGGTGTACCTAGACGTCGATATTATCCATACTGCCTGCTTAGATGGTCAAGTACCATTTATGTTTTCAAGCAATCAGAATCTTTACTATACTTGTTGATATTGTATGGTCATATGTAATTGCCAGGATGTATAAGCCATATCCAGACCGAGATCCAAAAGCAAGCTTTATCTGCCTATGAAATCTAATCAAACTGGATGAGAAATAAGAGATAAAACACGTCATATTGAATGAACAGAACAGACTAGATTTGGTATCTATGCGCGCACCGTCTATACCCAAGCGCTCCCCAAAAACATAGGAAAGAAATGATAAAATCACGCCGGATCCAATTGTATGTATAACCGTTGTGATGCAGTAACCACGTCGCATCTAGCATGTCCAAAAGACGGCTGTAAAGTAGAAAACAGAAATTCCCCGAGGGATAGAGAAAGAAGTAAGGCGCAAGATGAAGAACGCCGTTAACTGGGGAAAATGCATTGGTCGCGTCAACAATGTTTGCATGCTCTTATGGCGAGTGATCCCATTTTACCGGCCCCCGAAGTCGCTCGCGTATCCCATTTCACCAAAGCCTTGACCCATCCCACCCTCACCAAACCCCGTGCCAGGGCCACTCACATACCCACCGTCTTCGTTTTCGTCGTAGTCGCTGGCATCAAACGATGAGCGGCCACTAACCTCATCGTCCATGCCAGCATTCACGTCAGGTGTAGACCAGTTCAACTGAGCTAATGCAGGATATTGGGCCAAGAGAGCCGCTGGAAGCATTGGGTTGCCAGTCGGATCCATAGGATACATAGGGCCATCCATTGGCATAGTGGATGCAACAGCCATGCTCTGCGCCATGTTCTGCTGCATCCGTTGCTGTTGCCAGAGTCGCTGTCGTTCCATCATTTCTTCGTCTAATAGAGGCTTGATGCAGATGCGGCCAGCTTCAGACCTAAAATGCCGGCCTAGAGCATCGGCACGGGCAAATCTTCTACCACATCCCCATTGACCTCCAACCTTGAGATCGCCTTTACATACAAACTTCTTTTCTCCGGAGTGAAGACTCTCGTGTCGCTTGCGATCATGTTGTCTAGCAAATGCCTTTCCGCATACTGTACACACAAAAGGACGCTCGTCTGTGTGCGTTCTCAGATGTGAACGCAAGTTGTACGCACGCGTAAATCGTTTGGGACACAATGTGCACTGGAAAGTGGCAGGGTGTTTCTGAACCCGCTTGGCAGCCCCGCTGTCCTGGTTGTTCTGGTACTCAGGATCGGCCAGTCTGAGAGCGATAACGTTGTTGGGGACAGCCGATGTGGACTGTCTTCTCCTGGAAGGTGAAGTCCCTCCTTGTCTGTCCAGAGGAGACAGAGATCTGGAGTCTGTTCTTGCTGCTAAGTCGGCGCCTAGGGAAGGCGAGATGATGTTGGCATTTCCTTGGCGACCTAGCAGACCGCCACCAGGATGGAAAGGGTCTGTCACTGCACGTGGACGGGATCGGGGGCGACCTAAGATGTGTGAGCTAGTTTCAAAAGCAATGGCTTCGGCTTCAAACATACCTCTGTCTGGCGGGGTCAGAGAGTCCTGATCCATACGAGATTTGGGAGTATCAAAAGCACCTTGTTTAGCATTTGTAGGCGCAAAGTCAATATTGATCGCTGGAGGGGCCATCGACGACAAATCAGCGCCCGAAGGCTGGAGGGAAGGGAAGGCCTCGACGGGCGCTGAAACGTCAGGATAGGTAGAGGGAACGCCATATGGGTTGTGAGGACCTGCCAAACCAAAACTGTTTTGATTCAGCTGGTTCAGGTCCGGCATCTGCTGAGGAACAATGCGAGGGCTGATTGCGGGACTATGGGAAGGACTACGACCCTGGTGTCCAGGACTACCACCGACTTGAGGGTCGGAGAGACTAAAGTTACCCATACTCAAAACCTCTTGATATAGACTGCCATCAGAAGGATGATGCGCGGGCGAGTGCCCACCGATATCAGTCTCAAAGGACTCAGCACTAACAAGGTTCGGTGACGGAGCCACGGACGAAACGTCTGAGTACTCAGAAGGCGTGCGACGGTGGCGCTGGAATTGAGGCTGATTCCAATCAGCTATCTGGTTTGGGAGCAAAGCATCTGCTGGGCCGAGTGAAGTATGTCGCGAATGGTTAGGTGGTGAAGAGAACTGGTGCTGGTTGAAGGCGGGCGACTGGTGAGCAGAACCAGGTTGTTGAGCATCGTGCTGGAATAGGTGAGGAGGGGTCGGCGAGTGATGCCCTTGCGACGCCATGGTATTCATGTCGTTAGGATTGAGCGTAGGCTGGTCAAACAAGGGGGCGTTGAACTGGTCGCCCTGGCCACTAGTATTCGGAAAGAGAGAGAAGTCGTTATCGTTAAGGTTCGGCGACAGGTAAGCTGCCTGAGCCTGGTTATTGAAGGGTAGCGAAGTGTCGGAGCTGGCAGGCTGCTGTCCGAATGAGGTGGTGTTATTGGGGTCGAGAATAGCGGGGTCGGACAAGTTGGCTTGAGCGAAGGAGTTGCTCTGTTGATGCGCAGGAGGAAGGAAAGAAGGCGATTGCTGAGGGCTAAGAAAACCTGAACTGTTGAAGGCCTCGTAAGATTGCTGAGCGGACTGGTCGAGAGAGAGACCAAGACCAACGGATGGATCGTTATGCTGATAGGGCGCCGGCGACGGGGAATGAGAATGGTTTATATGAGGCTGTTGATGGCCAGTCGAAGGCGACCGGCCTCGTTGAGCTTGCTGATCCATGATGTTTCCGAGTTTAGAAGCAGAAGAAGTACTGTAGAATAGTGTAGACAAGGCAGACTCTGGAGTCAGCCTTCAGGCACCGTGGCGATGCCGGGGGCTGTGCGCTTTCAAGGTGATGCAATGGGCGGGGGACTATCCTATCACGGCGGCCGACGCGTGGAAGGGGTTGCGAAACGCGCAGTTTGAGCGGGAACGGTGTAGTTTGAAGTAGATGAATGCGACGTGTAGAAAATCGGTATTGTTTTGTGTGTGATATTGAGGATGGGGAACGCTGCTGTAGTCGGTTGGATGCGCAGACGAAGATGATGGTGGAGGTGAGTTGCTTGGGTTGCGGTGGGTGGGTTGTGGTGCGGCGGGCGGGTATTGTCCTGTAATCCGTACCACAGCACAACGGCAGGAATAAAAGCAAGCAATGACGGCGTTAAAATTAATAAGGTTGGTACATAGGAGCTATACCTGGTCTAGGGGCCAGGACTCTGACAATTTATATTACTTTGGAAGATTCCGCTCTGGGTAGCTTCTATTGGGACGAGAAGAGAGAGAGAGGGCGAAAGCCGGGCGGCTAGCGCTGGTCCGTAGTTTTAGTTGTAAGGGAGTAAGTAAGTACTCTTTGTATCTGGGTGGTCCCTTTTCATCCAGAATACCAATTAAAAGGCCGACCACACGGAACGGGATTTGGTGCGTCAGATCTGATGTACAGCACAGGCCTCTAGGTAAACGCACAAGATTCTCCCTCCCCGTGGGATACGTTTATGTTGGGCCCAGAATGGTGCGGAGGGCTGTGCAGAGACACGTCGAACGAATGGGAACTAGAGCTAGCGTGCCCTCCCTGGGCATGAGGTCAGGTACAGCTGTTTGCGTAAGGTAAGTACTACTGTACCTTGGGTATGGATGATACCTTAGGCAAGGGAGGTAGGTGGTTTTATGTTGACAAGTACAGAGTACCGAGGTTTGCTAATTTTAACAGTATTTGGGATCGTTTGACCTGTTCCAAGCGAGGCAGACTCGCTCTCCAGGTTGATGACAATCGTGATATCGCTAAATCAACATGGGGCAGTCGGTATTAACAGTGTTGTGTTAATTATTTATTGGGATGAGAAGAGTTTCAAGAGATGCAAAGGGGAGAAGGCAGGAAATGAACTCAATGCGGGTTAATTAAGTATGAGATAACATCAAAACGACCTTATCAGTTTCTTTTAACAACTTGGGCTATCCTGTGCACTGTAACGTATTTATTTAGGTAGATATATGTGTTTTCTTTTTCTTTTTTCTTTTCTTTAAAAAAAAAAAAAATCTTAATCATCGCGAGTTCATTGGGCCTTCATTGAATTAATTAATAAGTATCGAGGTGTCCCGTTCATCTGGATTGGCGGTTCTCGGTAAATAAGCATCAGCACTAGGTTCGCATCTTGATATCCAACTTACCACGTCAAGCAGTGGCACTTTTACGTGTGCAAAATTGAAGTGTTATCTGGGATTCTAGGACTACTCTGGTTTTTGGTCGCAAATCTCGTTCAGTACGGAGTAAATTGGCATGTCATTTCCGTGTTTTCATGCCAACAAGCTGCTGTCCTTCCTACTAACCTAGACCACTCCAAGGCTCTTTGTGTTTCCCATCATGGATATCAGTAGAGTTTTCGCTAGAGAAGACCGCCGGATTTATTAGTGAGCCTTGCACATCTTTCGCTCATTCCTCAATATTCAAACTGCCTACTGCCTAGGTTAGTGGTACTTGTGCTTCTATAGTAGGTACCTTACCTACTAAAGCAACAGAAGTCTGCCTATGAGAGAAAGTGACATGAACGACGAGGTGATTGCGGAGATTTCTCTTTCAATACTTGCTCGCAATTTGCTGATTCGATAACAAGGGCGTACCGGATATTAGTGACAGTCACATTTCAGCCCTATTCTGTTTTATATCATTCGTTGCGCTGCAGGCATAGGTTTATGAGTGTAAACGGCGTCTTCCTCGTAGACTTGTCGGTTTAAGCATTCCAGGGGAATGCTCATACATAATTTGATGGCCCTTTGACAATATTCTGCTAGCCGCAAAGAGCACATAGCTCGATCGCACGAGCTTTTAATAGCCCATCCTCTGACCTGTCCCTGGATCGTCATCCACCATGCAAGTTCTGCACTGCCTCTCGAAGAAGTGATGCTTCTAGCGTGCCTCCATGTACCTGAGGGAAACTCGGCCACACAGAATATTACTCGGACCTCTAAATCTACACGTTGGCAAACGTAACCGGGTAGAGAAGAGACCAACACAATGAAGTCGCGTTGTTTATATGAATACATGCTTCACTTGATGATTTACCACCTCATTCGTGCAAATACTGTCCAAGACACATTCGTGCCATGACAGAATGCGTATATCCCACTTACACCGCCCCCAGCCTTACACGCGGCCCACGATCCGACCCCACAATCCAAGGCTGTGCTCTCTTTCTCCTCGCGTCAGAGGTAGAGGATGGTTTGCGTGCTGACGGGAGCAAGTCGGTAAGCATTGATACAGTCGTGACATCAGTTTCAGCTTATCACGCAGACCCCTGCCTTGCTCGGTGACAGCCGACTCTTCCTTTGCGTTTGAGGATCCTCGCAAGGCAGATTTCGACTTTTTTGCTGACGCGGTCCGGACCGGAGAAAAAGAAGCTTATTAACTACCTAAGGCAACTTACCTTGCACTAAAATAGGTCAACGCGAACTGAGGTGGTTCCCACCTTGCCCGAAAAGGCAGGAAGCTCGACATGCGAAATTGAGGTGACAGTTCCTGAAAGTGATGTGGTTATTCTTTAGGTTGTTCTTACGTATTGCCAGGTCCCTACTACTAAATAAAGGTTGCTCACTGAGTCATGATTGTATGTGTATGCCGTTTGTGAGTAAGCATTGTTTTCGAGACCATTCTGGCGGCACGAACTTCACATGCACTAGAGGGTTTGTGGTTGAATTAATCGAACCGTCTTACCACTGGAATATGGTTTCTTCTTCTTCTTTTATCTGACTAAAACAATGCTTCCAAGATCATCAAGAGTAGGGATTCCATAACATAACGCCATCAAATGCAGATTTGTGTTTAATTGACCAGGCAAATTCCTTCCAAAGTTGAACTCCTGTTTCCCAGTGGTATCATGTGCAAATAAGCAAGAACTACAATGCTCGATCCAAGAATTTCCGGTAATGTCGAGTAAATGAGACAAGATAATCCGTACGAGCTCGTCTGATGCCACGAGGCTTTGTTCGGCTAATGTTGGTGATCGCTTTGTGACAACCCTAGATGACTTCGACGCGGTCGTAGCCGGTGGGCTTCAGTGCGGGCTTGGGTGGCTCACGATCTTTATATTCGCTGACGAATGGGTTGGGGTCCTCCGTTTGGTTGAGGTTACCAAGTGTGTGGTTTACTCCTCGGTGAGTGGCCTCGTCAGCCCTGATGTAGAGGATCAAGTCCTTCATCGTACGGTGTTCTTTTGGCATCTTCCAGTACTAGAGAAGTATCAATATTGAATATTTTGTTATACGAGTATCGATAAGTACTCACCTGGATAGCAATGTCGGGTATCTGGAAACTGGGGTCACTCCACTTGGGTAAGTTGCCATCTTCGATCTCCTTGATGCAACGAGTATAGGTGTGAACAGCCTCTTCTTCAAGGTAACCGACAAACCTGTGGACAATCTTGGGCGAGATCAGATAGGACACAAACAGACTGTTGAAGAAGACTCCCTGAGCACCGATGATCATCATCTTCATGAACCAACCAGGCTCGCACATCTTCATAAAAGTCAAGAGATGCATTCTTTCGTTGTAGCTCTCCTCGAGGAGTGTTTCGATCCAGCCATTATCTCGTTTCATGCGTCGAAGGCTGCCGAGATGGCGCAACATGCCCCCAACCATGCCGGGAACTCCCGCCACGCTCTCGAGGAAGATGAATCGAATCAGCTTTGTCTTTGTCAGTCTATTCTTTCGTGACATGTTTCACAGGTGGGTTGAGTCTTACCCATTGAGCCTCGGTGAGTGGCTTCTGAGCCTCGATGGCTATAGTCGGCTTGGTCTTGTCGGATTTCTGATCACGATCCATACCTGTAGCCTTGTCCATGCAATATCTGGCAAAGCGGACAATTTTCCAGGCTGTATAGTCACCGACTGTCCTGGGAGGTCGATGAGCGGGTTCGACCGCCAACATTTCATCATATGTGTAGCCTTCGTGTGGCCAGGCTGGCTTGGTCGTCTGGATATGTGGTGTCTCTTTGACCGGAAAGAAGTCACGAAGTTGGTGCGTTGGTGTCGATGAGAAGAGCCGGTGTTGCTGGGAAACGGTACAACCGGCTCGAAGAGCTATAGGTGCTCTCACCAGAGACGGAGAAGAAGATATTGTTCGAGCAAGACCAAGTGCTGCAGCTTTTGCTGCCTGCCGTGAAGCTTGGCTGTGCTGAATTTGGAATGACAACATTGGGGCGAGCAAGAGTTATGGCGTCTTTGGTATACGGTATACTTATTGCAAGTATCTGCCTCAGCTTGTCATTGATCGAGTTGATTATTTGGTACGAAGATAGTATGATGAAGGTTCTGCCTCAGGAGGTCCAACTGAACCTTTATATATATTCCAAAGATAAGCCTACAGAGAGGCCTGTCTGCGTGTCAGACGCCATCCCCAGCATACCCCAGGGGTCCAATTGAGAACGAGAAAAGTCTGGTTTCTGTATCAGCAAGATGTCCAAACGCCGTTCTAATTCGGCGTGAGATTGCTGACAAGAGACGTTACCAAGGGGAATTGCACGAAGACAGACCGGGACCAGTACTCAAGGTGAGCGGCATCTGCGGCACACCGTGGCCGCCGCTAACTATAACCGGGGCCAACTGCCAAAGTCTAACCCAGCCAGGCTGTTGAAGTTCTGTTCAGACGAGTAACCGTACCGAAGTCCTTGTCAGTTACGATGTCCGCAGGGGCCCAAGCATTCGGGACAGTCAGTGGAAGCGCTAGAAAGACCTTCCCGAAGACCTAAATCGGGAACCTGACAAAGATCCGTCATAGGTTGGTAGCGGCTCAAAAGTTTCGCCGCCAAGTGAGTGAGGTTCGTCGGGAGGACTCGGGCGTTGACTACTTACACAGCACTTGCAGCGGAGATCATGAATCCTGGCTTAGGAATCACTCGCAATCTGACATCAAGAGGCTGATGGCACGTGCTATAAACGGTCCTATTATTTTGACTACTTTGGAAACTTGCTCACTACCTAAGGTAATCTAGGGGCATTTTTTAAACGCCGGTCTGATGCGGATCCAGCAGCTGGTATCGGGATTTCTCGATACCAACACTAGGTATACAGTGGTCATCAAACTCACGGGGGAATTTTCGGGATGCTGATAGTTATCCATTGGGTGAACCAAAGGCCCTGTGGTCAGCTGCTTGTGTGAATCCTCGTATACCCGGAGATGCGAAGATTTTGACTTACATGGATACATCGTGGTCTAGTCCCAGTGATGCTCGACAAATTCTCCCTTGTTAATAATGATGAAGCTTGACATATCATGTGGAGGGTACAACACCTGATATGTCTCAGTTTGAACTTGTGTACTGATCCATGTGCGATGAGCACATTTAATCTGTGAGGTAAATGTAAGAGACTTGGTTATTGTTGCCAAGGCCAATGTATATATCCCGTATTATCGAACCACGCAAAAGAATGTGTGGCCAGGGGCGGATTACACCATGTTTCTCATCATTATATCCTTACTCAGCCTAGATAAGATATTTAATACTTAAAATGCATGATATCTGTGCAAATCATAGTGCATAAAGGTAAGGAACCTCATGGAGTATATTACTATAAAAGAGCTACGCAGAACGGCTGTTAGTGGTACCGGGTAAGTTATGATGAAGGTCTACTACAACAGAACACCGAGACATTGTCACCTCCGCGATGGCATATAACATCAGAGATATCAAGGTAGTGACACATACCTCTAATGTTTCGAGAAATAGTAGGTGAGAAAGGTATTACAGTGTTGTAGAGAAAATAGCATGGCTTCGGGGCTGGGACTTAGCCCCTCTTCCTCACTACCTCTGTAGAACTGGATGAAGTAAGTGCGATTGTAGGTAATTTCAGAGTTTACAATATTAAAAGTACTAACCAATAAGAATACCTAGCGTAGAGAGACCTAGTCGTAGATTATGCCGTCATTTGGAGGGATATGATTGTTATACTAAAGTCTGACTTGTTCCTGTTGAAATGAATTTAGAGTGTAGCAATTCTTTTTTTTTATCGGCCAAAACCTTCACACTAAAAAATTGCCCCTCCTTTTAGATCGACAACCCCTCCATCCCACTTTAAATACGCTGGTTGGGAGTAAAGGCTTTCTGCCTGAAAAGCAAATACTGTAGTTTTTATAGATCTGTGAAAAGTATATGTTAGACAGAAGCGTTTCTCGTAGCGTACATACTTATATAAACACCAGGATATTGGATTAAATCCGGTCCCTTTCGTGTTTTCCGTTTACGCTCCCTTGCTTTGTTCCTTGTTTTCAAGATCCGTCTTCGACCCGTTTTGTACCGCAGCATCAAACACCCACCCACACTCGCACAACTCACACAAAACTTACCCTTCACACATCCTCGCACCCCAGAAATCCACCCTACTTCAACTCTGTCAACCACCAAACGCGATACCGTATTATACTGCCAGGAACAGACATCATGCCTCCTAAGAAGTGGGGTACGTATAAACACCTTCCAAACAGCAGTCTGGAACCCATAGACCACTGTGACGTCTCAAGCAAAATGGACTTTTGCGGGGTCGTTGGGTTTGATGCTTGCACGGCAAGCGACGCCCTTAAAGACCATAAATAGCTAACAAACTCATTCAGACGACGAAGAGAGCGACGACAGCAGCTCCTCCGGCTCCCCCGTTGTCGGTACCGGTGCCGCTTCTCGACGCAAGTTTGACGACGAAGAGGACGATGGCGACGTAAGTATTGCGCCGAAACCTGGTAGGTGTCGTTGACCCTCGAATCGCTGACACCTTTCTGCCCATCAACAGGTTCTAGATTCATGGGACGCAGATGACGACTCCGAGGCCGAGCGTGAGAAGGAGCGTAAGGCTGCCGAGGCCAAGCAGAAGGCTGCAGCAGCCGCTGCCGCAGCCAAGAAGCCTAAAGGCCAGCGAATTGCTGAACACCAGGCCGAGCGTGCCCAACAGAGAGCCGGTGCCGCCAATGTTGAGGAATATGAAGAGACAGAGGCTGAGAAGCGCGAGCGACTCCGACGTACCGAACAGGAAGCCGATCTCGCACACGCCGCTGACATGTTTGGAGATATTGGTATCAGCGCCGGCCGTGCCAAGTCCCGTCCTGCTACTGTCGTCGTCGACTCCAATGACCCAACCAAGACCATCGACATTTCCAAACTGCCTCTCTTCCAGCCCAAGACTAAGGCTCAGTTCGAGACTCTTCGCACCACTCTTACTCCTATCATCTCAGCCAACTCGAAGAATGCCCACTACAGCCTGTTTCTCCAGGATTTCACAAAGGCCCTTGCTAAGGATATGCCCAGCGAACAGATCAAGAAGCTGGCCAGTACGATGACTGCTCTGGGCAACGAGAAGATGCGAGAGGAGAAGGCTGCTGATAAAGGAGGCAAGAAGACAAAGGCAGCTAAAACGAAGACGTCGCTGGTTACTGGTCGCGCTAACGCCGCCGACACCACGACTTATGAGGATGCTGATGATTTTGGAGAGTTAGTGCCCCCTCGAAACAGGCGCCGAGACACTGTACTGACTTTTCCCCAGTGATGACTTTATGTGAAGCGTTTTTAAACAATACAGCAACGGTAGCTTTCGTCCAGATGCTAAACCGCAGCTTCCCATTTCAACTCATACCTATCTGCCCCCTATCCATCGAGTCGACTGTCCGCCGAGCTGGGCGACTCAAGACATGCCGTTGACGCAAAAAAAAAAAACATTTTGTGGTTTCAAGATACAGCCATGAAGGCTTCTTGGGTGCTCGGACATAAGAAGGGCAGCAGAGAGAGAGGGTGGTGGATCGGAGAGGGATGTGCCCTAGACTCAAAAGATGATGAATACATGGAAGAGTAGAGGGCGTCAAGGATCATACATGGGAACGATGCAGAACCAGCTTCATAGAGCATATCTCGTGCTCTTAAACATACTCTTCATACGGGCTTAGTATATGGAATTGCTTTTGACGATCAGACGCCATGGGCATCTGAGGCATATGTTGATTAGTGTCTCATTTCAGAACTCGTTAGATAAAAACTAGATGGCACTTTGCAATACACTGGAAGAAATGGAACACTGTTGAATCTGGTCTGCATAGCTCATAGATCATGTTCGTTCGTATACCGGAGGCAATTAAGCTATTTCATGTGATGAAGGCTGCCACTACGGCAAGGATATCTCATCAGCTGACGCCCATCGTGTTGCTCCCATAAGCGATCAAGCAGTAGAGTAACATCACGGACGAGTCCTCATCGTTCATATATAGAATTCCACCAACGCCAGTCACCATCAGCCGTATCACAAACTTTCCAATCTTTAACGCCTTTGTCGCCTTTCCTTTACACGAGTCATTGCTCTTACACAACGCCGATAAAATATACAAAGTCGCACACGTATCGTCATTCGAACACCATGCTCTGTTTATACTCGAGCAGAGCAGGAGCC
The DNA here is from genome assembly GCF_013396075.1 of Fusarium subglutinans. Lineage (NCBI taxonomy): Eukaryota > Fungi > Ascomycota > Sordariomycetes > Hypocreales > Nectriaceae > Fusarium > Fusarium subglutinans. The sequence continues at coordinate 93,032 of NW_023502155.1, forward strand.
CGTGGCAGGGAACTCACACCACATTGCCCGCCATTCCCATAAAGAGGGCATGGACCGCAAGCGACAAGGTCCAGAAGCCAACCTTTTTGAACCGCCGAACACGGCTCTGTTGGTTTTCGACGTCATTCGCAAATGCATCATATGTCTCCGCTGACATATCGTTCATTAGACCACAGTCAAAGATCGACCAGCTACCATCGAAGTCGCTGGCTCGTTTCACGATACGGCAATTGATTGGTATATATGTCTTCTTCGCGTTGATATAAGCAACGATAGGACGAACCAGTGCCTGATTGACGTATGACATATCCTTGGTGAAGAGAGGGACTGCAGCTTTGACATCGTTCATGGAGATCCGGAGATCCATGATGAGGTAGCGACGCTCATCCTCACTTGTCTGTGGCTCGGCGGCTGGCTCTTCGCCGTGGATATCTCCAGCTGAGTCTGAAAGGTGCCCTGATGTAAGAAGAGCAGGGCCTTGCTCTTGGATGTTGCGCATGAAGCGATGCCTATTTGTGTCGACGATTTCTTCAAGCTGATCGTAGAAGTCGGCCATGACCTTGGTGATGCTCTCGTCGGTGTCAGCGGGAAACATGACATCAGCAACAATATCAACATTCCCTTCGTATATCCAGCCAAAAGGCCCCTCAACACCGCGGTTGAGATGATCTATCTTCAAACCATCAATTCGGAGCCGACTGAACTTTTTCCACGCCTTGGGATCACCAAAACCGACCGAAGCTTCTGGGTCGCCGTTACCACTGGGTACGACGCCGTGGCTTTGTCGGGGATGGATCGTAAACAGAGAACCGTCGTAAGACCCTGACATGTGGTTGGCTGAAAGGAAATCATAAAATAGCCACTGCTTGCGAAGCTGGGGCAGCTCGCAAGAGAAGATGCTGATAGAGAATGGCCGGAACCCGCCCGGTTGATGAACAGTGAGTAATAGGTCCTCCATCTTGAACTTTTCGATCTCAAAATCTCCTGGCTGGTGCTTGTGACGATATGACAGAGGATCGACCTCCTCGGCTGGCCATGTCACTGAAGTTCGGTCAATGACACCGCGAACACCCTTGATTTCAACATCTTTCAGCAATCCCTTGCCATTCCACCAGTTCAGGAATGACAACGTGACATTGACTGTTGAAAGGGTGACGTCAAATTGAGTGTAGTTTCCATCGTCCTCAGTTTCAGACGTTCCCACGACATCTGCTTTGCGGCCAGCAGCAGCCTCGGCGGCAGCATCTGATGAGCCTTTGCTTACGGATGAGACGTTGCCTTGGCCAGGTCGTCGGGACACAAAAACGTTGCGGAAAGAGATAACATTATCACGCCACTTGGGAACAATAGCAGACTCAAAAACAACGGTAACGCCAGCAGACTGCGTCAAATAGTCACCTACCCATTGCGCGAGTGTTTCTGGTGTACGTTAGCATGTAGACCCTTCGTGCGAAACACACTACCATACCTTGAGCAACAACAGTGTTGATTGACAAAATGATCAGGGAGAAGAATGTGGTTGTTCCGACGATAATCCAAGCGAGGTGGCCGAAAAGAAACCATGAAACAAAAGCACCCCATTCGTCAATATTCCACGGTCTCATACTTCTAATCGACACCCATTTTAGACGAACCTTGAGTCGCTGCCAAAAGCCGTTGGCGGCCTCGAGCAGTTCCTCTTTGGTTGGCCGATGGGGCATTCTCGGCAGGTGTAGATAGGACATGTAAGAGACTGGCTCGGAATCCGACCCTGTAGGGTCTTGTTTCCCGGGTTGACTGAGAGCATCTTTGCTTGTTTCGTTCAATGTCGAAGCCTTGACCCTTTTCAGATCTTCTGTTGTTTTAGCTGGTGTGGGGGAAACACCTGTGATATCCTTGCCGCAAGAGCATTTTGATCCATTACTTTGACCACTACCACTACCACCACCACCACCACTGTACAATCGTTGCTGTTGCCATGGCTTCGATGACCAATATGACCAGTGGGATATTTTACGAGTTGACGTATGCGTTATAAGAGGAATTATTCGCTCGGAAACAGATTTTCGAGGTTGAATTGTATGGCGCAATGAAGAGGCTGGCGTGACAGGCAATAACCCATTGTCTGGGATTGGATCAAAAGTCTGACATTTTTGGTGGGAATGAATAAATCGAGTGTTTGAAAGCACGATTGTTGTCGGTAAGAATGACAATTTCCGACTGATTTCTGCAAGAGGACGTATGGTGACCGAAGAGACTGTTGCTGGAGAAGAATTGAAGCAGATACCAAAGCAACGCCCGATCAGAGAAGAGGGGATACCCTTGGCCATCATTCCAGCATCATGGTGCCTAACTGCAAAACAAGACGACACCGAGAGCGTAAATAGGGCGAAGTCGGGGCCAAAAACGGACTTTGTTGTTGTAGTTTCTAGGAAAAAAGCAAGATTACTCTTACGGAGGAGGAGTTTGTCGGAGTTAATGAACGACAGATTCCGTCACTGCAAATGCTATCCAAAGCTGCACTTCCATGGTTCTGGTTGGAAAAGTCACTCCATGACGCGCCTGGCTACTGAAGGCAGAAAACCAATCGATAAGCTACGATAAGCCACACAAATTTTTGATCAGTTTGCTCGAAAGTCACCAACGCCCCCCACCGAACCAACCTTTGATACCCTTGGAAGTGTGTGAATTTGACTTGGACGAATTTTCTGCGACCAAAGTTTTAACATAATATACTTGCCCCGAGAACAGCCCTAGAACCCCATTGCAAGAGATTATCGCAAAGCAAAGCCATTCGTTCATTATTCACGATGCCTGCACCGACCGCTCTGAAGACTGCACAGGATGCCCCGCCCGCTGTGGACGTTCCGCTCCCAGTTGAAGGTATGAAAAGAAGAAAAATCTGAAACAAGAGAATCGTGGAAACAGAATCTGATTTTGGTTCAGAGAACGATGAGGAGTTCCTTTTAGATGCGCCTGACGCTCTCCCTACCGACGCGAATGTTCTCGTGCCTGTGGAGGAGAGCAACGAGAATGGAATGGCTATCGATGAGGAAGGACGGCCTCGATTTGCGCCTGCCAGAGATATTGTGAGACTCCCACACCATCATGCAGAGTTTCAATGACCCTAATAACGTTGATAGGACCCAGTTACCCGTGTGGAAACTCGCAAGATCCCTATTCCTCCTCACCGAATGACACCTTTGAAACAGTCATGGACTTCTATCTACCCTCCTCTGGTCGAGCACCTCAAGCTACAATGTCGAATGAACATCAAGCGAAAGACAGTCGAGCTGCGATCATCGAAGCATACCACTGACACTGGGGCACTGCAAAAAGGAGAAGATTTCGTCAAGGCGTTTACTCTCGGGTTCGACGTGGACGATGCCATCGCACTGCTGCGACTCGACGACCTCTACATCCAAACTTTCGAGATTAAGGATGTGCGAACAATGCACGGCGACAGCCAGGCCCGTGCTATTGGAAGAATTGCTGGAAAGGATGGAAAGACCAAGTTTGCTATAGAGAACGCCAGTAGAACCCGAATCGTGCTTGCTGATTCAAAGATTCACATCCTGGGTGGATTCAAGAACATCCACCTTGCTCGGGAGTCAGTTGTGAGCCTGATTCTCGGCAAGCCGCCTGGCAAGGTATACGGCAACCTCCGAACGGTTGCGGCACGAATGAAGGAGCGGTTCTAGGGTGACGGAAGCTGGCGATGGACTTGGGTTGCTACATACGGCGTTACGGGTGGACAGCATTATGATCTTGAATTATGTGAACAAGGGTTACTCAGTTGAAAATGGGAGGCTGTCATAGCATGTCGATAACGATAAAACATTGAGATGAATCAATTTGTCGCTTCGTGGATACCCACCGATACCCACGGGCCAACAACGCATGATGATTGTTTCGGGCTAATTGTAGAGACTGCCAGATGTGATTGTAGTCAGATCATGTTTTTACGTTGCGTTAATATCGCGCTCTCCAGTATCAAACCACGCCTTCGGCCTTACAAGCATTCAAATGTCAACTTCCCACTCAGATGCGAGGGGGGTGGGATGGCTCCGGTCTCTTGTTGGCTGTAGATTCCCATAAGATGCTGATAGGCACGGACTCAGGTCACTCCATCAGCATCCATGTTTATCAGAACATATCAACTTTCATCGACCGACTCTGGAGCCTTGACCGACAATTGAGCGAAGCACAACGCGATTCTGAGAGTGTCTTATGGGAATGACATGCCCGATTAAAGTAGGAACATGGTTAAGCCTGCAAGCAGGGCGTTGTAAGAGCCGCTATTCAACTACACTAATAAATGGCCATGCCGCTATGCACCATGTTCAACATGCAGCCTTCTGGGACTGGGGAGGAATTGTCTCGTTTCTTGTTGCAACTGGTGAACCTGGCTTCCGATCAGGACGGGGATCGTCCAACCGGAAGACGCCCTCGAGCCGGCACGGCGAGTCTGGGGCAGCGATGCGGCGGACGACGGGCAACATGAGCCCGCAGTGCCGGGAATCAACGGGAGCGAAACATGAGCCTGCATCGAGCTGTATGTAATGGACTGTTGTACGTGGAGATGATGCTATGCACAGCAACATGAGAGGGTTAACGAATGTGTGTGGAGGCGCATATGGTGGACTATGCTCGTCATCACACTGATTATGATTCCTCGGTCTGTTTTCCATCCTCTGGTCTCCTCTCGGTCTTGGTGCGGCGCTGTGTCGGCGGGCGTGAAATATAGCATGCTAAGGCGGCAAAATTCCATATCACTAGTAATCACCCAATGCCAACGCCGATCTAACACACAGGGAGTAGCAATGTTTGACGTCCTTTAAATAACCCATGTAGCTTACTGGGACCCTGGCGTGTTCTCTTGTCGGTCGTTTACAGGAATCTTATTGTCAATGGATCTCGAGGTGAGCGGCGAACCATTGAGGTGGCTTTTGGCAATGTGGGATGGTTGGATCTAGGCGATTGTAACAAAGCTTCGTCGAGTCGGGTGGGACCTGAGCCCAGTCCAGGGGAGAATAGACCTGGACTTTTGGACCCCTCCTCTGGGTTGAATTGGCCAGGGTGAGATTTGTGAGATCATTTTCACCCCTCCAAGGTCAATCGGACCCCACCTTGCAGGTAATTTTTGGTGAGAGGGACATGGAAGATCGTGCAGACGGGACAGACAAGACGGGAGATGGGAGGCTACGTACATCTCATCACTTTCTCGTGTCAACCGTTGACTGGGCTGGGCCTCCCATTTGAGGAATGAGCTTTGACTTTTGGCTTTTAATGGATCGACGGATTTCCTCTGGTTTCCAGAAACCATTCATAAACACCTTGTGCTCCCCTCCTGTAGTCATCCTTTTCCCTCTCTCTCTCTCTTCCTTCTCATCTTCTTTGCATCCAATACCTCTTATCTATCCTCTTACCATCTTTCTCTTTTGCCTCTAGACAGGTCCTGCTGACTCCAATTGCATACCTACATTTCGTACATAAACACTTTACCTAAGGTGAGTCTCAATCGAGATAAAATAGTCACAGCCATTATCAATGTCCATACCCCTCCACTGCCCCTCAGCAATAGCAACCGCACACCAGCAAAGCAGAGCAACCTGAGCCTTAGAAAGCTCTTTGGGCTGGCCCCCCTCCCCCTCCAAGCCCCTCCTCCACCTTCTGTCATCCCCTCACCGATTAGAATAACCCCCACCAAAAAAATGCTATGAGCTGGTTTGATTTGGCGTGGTTTGGTATGGCTGTGATGAGCAACAACAAACCACTCTCCGTTGCTGGGCTGGCTTGGGCTGGGCAACGTTGAGGCATATTTCACCCACTCATTCATTGAGTGACTTTTCCTGGCACTGGCTGGCACTGTTATTGTCCAGTTGCCCGGCGCTCAGCTCTATCATGGCACTGGCCGTTGGAGCGCCGGCCGTTCCATCGGTCAAACCTTCCACTCCCAACCAGCTATATAATTTCTTTCACTTCTTCATCTCCCCGCCCCCTTCCTTTCCCTCTCCCTCTCCCTCTTCATCCTTCATACCTTTACCCTAAAGGCATAACAATTAACCCAACGACCCCTAGAAAACATACCGCCCGTCAACATGGCTGTCAAGAAGGTCTTCGCCCGCTCCGTCTACGACTCCCGTGGAAACCCTACCGTCGAGGTTGACGTCGTCACCGAGACTGGCCTCCACCGTGCCATCGTCCCCTCCGGTGCCTCTACCGGTTCGTCCCGACCCCCTTCGTCTATTGTCCGTATGCACTCGCTAAGTTCATGATAATCCAGGTCAGCACGAGGCTTGCGAGCTCCGAGATGGTGACAAGTCCAAGTGGGGTGGCAAGGGTGTCACCAAGGCCGTCGAGAACGTGAACACCGTCATTGCTCCCGCTCTTATCGAGAAGAACCTCGATGTCAAGGACCAGTCCGCTGTCGATGCTTTCCTTAACGAGCTCGATGGTACTCCCAACAAGACCAAGCTTGGTGCCAATGCTATTCTTGGTGTATCTCTGGCCGTCGCCAAGGCTGGTGCTGCTGAGAAGGTGAGCTTCAAACATATGAGTTTCATACTATGAATTTCTCAGTTAACCACTTATTGCAGGGCGTTCCTCTGTACGCTCACGTCTCCGACCTCGCCGGAACCAAGAAGCCTTACGTCCTCCCCGTTCCCTTCATGAACGTCCTCAACGGTGGCTCCCACGCCGGCGGTCGTCTCGCCTTCCAAGAGTTCATGATCGTTCCTACGTACGTATCTCGATACGCTCCTCTCAAGCTTCTCCTTTTTCTCTAACGCGGTTATAGTGAAGCGCCCACTTTCACCGAGGCCATGCGCCAGGGTGCTGAGGTCTACCAGGCCCTGAAGGGACTGGCCAAGAAGCGATATGGCCAATCCGCTGGCAATGTCGGTGATGAGGGAGGTGTTGCTCCCGATATCCAGACTGCCGAGGAGGCCCTCGAGCTTATCACCGATGCTATTGAGCAGGTTGGCTACACCGGCAAAATCAAGATCGCCATGGATGTCGCCTCTAGCGAGTTCTACAAGGTCGAGGAGAAGAAGTACGATCTTGACTTCAAGAACCCCGAATCCGACCCCACCAAGTGGATCACATACGAGGAGCTCGCCAACCTGTACTCCGAGCTCTGCAAGAAGTATCCCATCGTCTCCATTGAGGACCCTTTCGCTGAGGACGACTGGGAGGCCTGGAGCTACTTCTCCAAGACCCAGGACATCCAGATTGTTGGCGATGACCTGACTGTCACCAACCCTCTGCGTATCAAGAAGGCCATCGAGCTCAAGTCTTGCAACGCCCTTCTTCTCAAGGTCAACCAGATTGGTACTCTGACCGAGTCCATCCAGGCTGCCAAGGACTCTTACGCTGATGGCTGGGGCGTCATGGTCTCTCACCGATCCGGCGAGACTGAGGATGTCACCATTGCTGACATTGCTGTTGGTCTCCGTGCTGGCGAGATCAAGACCGGTGCCCCTGCCCGATCTGAGCGTCTCGCCAAGCTCAACCAAATTCTCCGAATTGAGGAGGAGCTTGGTGACCAGGCTATTTACCCTGGTGCTAACTTCCGCAAGTCTGTTAATCTGTAAAAGGGAACAGACTGAAACTTGGAACAAAAGCCTTGTGATGATAATGATGCCTTTGGGTCCTCAGCTGGGAGCGCGTGAGACCATATACCAGAACGGCAAATTGAAAGTAATAGAGGCAAAAATAGTAAAAGCAAACTGATCAATTAATGAACCTTTGATTGAAGTTCAACAAACTCATTTCCCCTCGTGCTTTGTGTATTTCCTCTAGCAGAGAATAACTCAATACTTAGACAAATTAGGTCTACTCATCTGCGTAATTTATGAGCATGGTAGTTTATGGATTAGCTACATAAATTTGGAAAATTGCCTCTTCAACGGTGCACTGTTTGATCAGACTCTTCTCCGTAACTACAGGCATTGTTCATTGATACGAGGGATGTTTGTGTTCCGATGTGGCTTGTATGTGGCTGTTTCTACAGCAACAAGTCTATTGGTGCATTATTGTCAACAATAATAATGCGACCATCCCACTTAAACGTTTGGTCTTTTAACAACAACCACACCCCTGAGAGTGTTTTACACGAAGCAAACGCCTCGCTAGAGGAGATACTAACTCACCATGTCAGCTTCAGGAGATCTGATTGACTTCGACTTGATCGAAGGACAAAAAGAAAATATTCAGTCTTTACCTGGTGGTCGTTCTGCTAAGAAGCTAGCTGAGCTCTACTCCCCATCGCCACTCCATAAGCTGTCTACGCCGACCCCCTCGGACACGCGCAATGTCAACGACTGCATTCGCGCCGAATTCGAACAAGAAGTTGAAAACATCGGCGAATCAGACGATCCTCTTGACGTTTTTGAACGTTATGTTCGATGGACCCTAGACGCCTACCCCTCAGCGCAAGCAACACCACAATCACAACTGCACACCCTTCTCGAGCGTGCAACCAAAACCTTCATTGGTTCAGCGCAGTACAAAAACGACCCTCGATACCTCAAACTCTGGGTTCACTACATCCACTTCTTCTCCGACACACCCCGCGAGACGTACATGTTCTTGTCGCGACATGGGATAGGAGAGTCGCTCGCATTATTTTATGAGGAATATGCCGCTTGGCTTGAGGGAGCGAATAGATGGGCACAAGCCGAAGAAGTGTACAAGCTGGGTATTGAGCGCGAGGCTCGACCTGTTCAGCGACTTATTCGCAAGTTCAAGGAGTTTGAGCAGCGTGTTGCCCAGCTGCCGGATGCCATGAACGAACCCTCATCCCCAGCATTACCTACTATGCGGCCAGCTCTTGCTGCTAAAGTTGATCCCTTCGCTGCTGCGCGAGCAGCAGATCCTCAAGCGGTAAGACCTTCAAGTGGTGGAGCTGGCAAACCCTCCAAGTCGAAGCTGGCAATCTTCTCTGACGCTGAAGCCCAACCTTCTGCCATGTCCTCAATGACTGCGGGCTCAAAAGGGTGGGACAGTATCGGTTCATTGGCAGACCGAAGGAAGGAGAATGCGGTGGAAGCCAAGCCCTGGGCGGGTGAGACACTGCCAGCTGGTGGCAAGAAGAGTACGGCTCCTAAGATGTCAGTATTTAGGGATCCGGTAAGTTGATGTTCTTCCTCCCGGCTTGCCCACATGTTGATGATCATAGGACTAATGTATGGTTATGGTTTTTTATGGTTCAATAGTCTCTTTCGCAAATACAGAATATCGTGGTTGTTCCATCGAAGCATCAAATTTCCGTTCATCCGCAAACTGGGAAAAAGGAGCGTGTTTTTGTTGACCTTGCTGCTATCTACCCAACTCCTGAAGAGATTGGCACGGAGCTTAGTTTCGAGGAGATTATGGCTGCTGGCCGAGGCTGGCTCGACCACTGTTGGGAGGATGAAACATTTGACGAGAACCTCGTTCCTGAGCCTGTCATGCCCCTCGAGATCGAGGAAATCAGCAAAGGAGCAGGGGAGAGGCTACTGATCCATCAAGATCCTGTGCGCAAGTTGGCCATTCACAAAGACACAGTTGAGAAGCTGGTTATCCATCAGGATTCTTCCACCAAGTTGGCAGTTCACAAGGACACTGTACAGTATGACGAGAATGGCAAGACTATCGAACAACATCGGGGGCCACGAGGCGGTAAGAAGAAGAAAATGATAGAGGTCAACGAGACCCAGATCAGTGAGTCACCATGTTCCCGGGAATCGTACAATCATCTGACTGTTGAATAGTCAAAGCAAAGCTTGACTCGCCATCCAGACCAAAGCTCAAGAAGAAGAACACCTCTGAGCCTACCATGACACTTCATACTAAGGCTGCCACTGATGATATTTATGATATTTTCAACGCACCCCTGAAACCTGCTGGACAGGAGGAAGAGGAGGAAGAGAGCGCAGATGATGACGATTATGAGAGTGATGATAATTACACTACTGATGCAGAAAGCACAGGCACCACAAGGCATATAGAGCCCGGTGAAGATGAGAACGATGAGACGTCTGATGTTAAGAGTGTTAGTGAATGGTCCGACTTTTCAACTCGAAGACACATTCCTCATATTGATGGAGAAGAGGATGGTGACGAAGGCACAAAACGAAATGAGACACAAGGATCTGATTTGATCGATACAGGTACCCCAGGACCTGGTCAGGGGTCATCTGGAGCTCTCGACAACACTGGTCCACAAATGGGAACTGGAGAAGAGCAAATTGACGATGCCGAGGAGCTTGAAACTCCAATGTTTGAAGATTTCCCTCCTACAGCTCGTACAACATTCGTTCCTATCCCACCTGAAGACTACGAGCCCCCAACTCGGCCATTTAGAGATCCGGCCGAGGTGGCCAACAATCGACTGCCCTTTATGACTCCCATCACCGAGAGGACTGAAGTGTCTCTGGATGTGACTATGGAGCGGCGTGGATACAAGACACCTTCTAAGAAGGATAATTCTCCAACTATTGACGAAGAGGACGAGGGGAGTTCGGATTCAGAACCTCTGAGCAGCCCTCTTCGAGAGATGGTCAACGATCCTATTCCAGCCCCCAAGATGTCCGCGCCCCTTGCTCCAAAATCCATTGGGCCTTTGGGCAAAGCAATCCCTCCTAAGCCTCTTGCTCCAAGGGGTCCTATTATCAAGGATGCTCAGTGTAACCCTGTGGATGAGTCAGTTCGTTCTGAGATCATCTCTAGGATGCTGCCCCCATTGAGCTCGTATTCTGGCTTCCATGACCATCGACATGAGAAATATGAACGAGGGGCTGAGATCCGCAAGTTTGCCAAGGCCCTGGCTAAGGCAAACAAGTCAGGCGATAATAAAACGGGACCTGTCACTGCTCCTGTAGTGGTCGAGTTCCCTGGCACTCCTTCAATCTATACAATCAAGAAAGAGCTTGGTGCTGGGGCATTCGCACCTGTTTATCTTGTTGAGAACTCAGCTCCAGAAGCTGATGAGAACGATGAAAACGCAATACCAACCATGGGCAAGGGTGCTTTCGCAGTTAGCCATCGCAGTGACATCGAGGCTTTAAAGATGGAGAACCCACCTACACCATGGGAGTTTCATATGATGCGTCTGGCTCACACTCGCTTGGGCCCTCAGCATCGTGCTTCTGCCTCCTTGTCTTATGCGCATGAGATGCACCTCTTCCAAGATGAAGCGTTTCTTTTCTTGCCTTACCATCCCCATGGCACCCTTTTAGATGTCGTCAACTTCTTCCGAGCTGAACCTTCTGCCGTCATGGATGAGCAGCTGGCAATGTTTTTTACTATCGAGCTTCTGCGAACCGTTGAGGCTCTTCACTCCAAGAGTATTCTGCACGGAGATCTCAAAGCTGACAATTGCCTGCTACGTTTGGACGCACTATCCGATGACGAGACCCTAACAGCTCAGTGGAAGGCTGATGGGAGTGGTGGGTGGTCGTCGCGAGGAGTTGTACTTATTGATTTTGGTCGCGGTATTGACATGCGCGCCTTTGTACCCGAAGTTGAGTTCATTGCCGACTGGAAAACCAGCGCTCAAGACTGCGCCGAGATGCGAGAGGGCCGCCCATGGACATGGCAGATTGACTACCACGGCCTCGCCGGCACAATCCACACGCTCCTCTTTGGCAAGTACATCGAGACTGTACGATGTGACCAAGGTGGACTCGGCAAGTCTGGTCGACGTTATAAGATCCGTGAGAGCCTCAAGCGATACTGGCAGACTGAACTCTGGTCCGACTGTTTCGAGCTTCTACTGAACCCTGGAGCTGCTGCAGCCGCCGGGGGCGAGGATGGTGGCAAGATGCCTGTGCTTAAGTCGATGAGGAATGTCAGGGGGAGGATGGAAACCTGGCTGGGGGCCAACTGTGAGAGAGGTGTTGGACTCAAGAGTGTCATGGGCAAGCTTGAAGCTACTTTTGGCAAGAATCGCAAGTAGAAGTGACTAATGGGTGGTGTTATCGTTCTTCGAGGCCTGGCGTTGGACATTGGTAGAGAGAGGGGGCGTTGGTTGCCTGAGCATTTTCTACATGTGTCGGTTCTTGCTCATTGGAAGATAAATGGTCGTGAGCAGTTATACCCCTTTGGAAAGTATCATAGATCTGGATGAGCCTTGCGATGGAAATACTGATCGGTTTATGTCTGCGTTCATGAGAAGTTGCTCGTCATTTGTCACTTGGTGAATCTTTTCGCATGCAGTGAGTGACCGCTATAGCTAACCAGGAAACCTACTTATCTCAAGCAAGCTTCAGGCCAGATAACGGGCGATGACTGCCATAGCCATGTGCAGTATTAAAGAGACGATCGTATGATACTTACTATATTACACCCAACTGTTGGCTCCTAATCCTCTTCATGAGCCAGACTCGCTACACATGCTCTAGTAACCAATTGAAGTCATCTACTCGCTCTCGTCATCAGAATCATCCTTCTTCTTCCGTTTCCCGCCCTTCTTAGTCCCCTTCTTGGCATCCTTGGCCATTTTACGATCAACCTGATCCTGTATCTTGTTCCGTTCTGACTCCCCCTGGGCCTGCAACTCTTTTTCAAGGCCCTTGAACTCTTCAGTCTCCGCATCCATGCCCACAAGTCGCTCCAAGAGCTTGATCTCGTTAGCCCAGACCTTCTTGTCCTCGACAGATTTCCCGTCAGCGCCCAGCCGATCAATGGGCGTCTCGAGTACCATAGGCATACCCGCGAATGGGGCATGGTTCATGATGCAGTGAAAGGCGCGAAGGCCGAGAAAGCCTGTGCCGATGTTGGCGTGGAGATCTCTGTTGGAATTGAAGGGGGCTTTGCTGTCGTTCACTAAAAGATGTCAGCTTCTGCAGAAAGGAAGGATGTAGATCGAATACTTGCAGTGGAAGGCCTTGAGATATTTGTGACCAACAATGTCGTTGAAAGAGTTGACAGTCTTACTGAATGCCTCTGGTGTTCTCAGGTCATAGCCAGCTGCAAAGGCATGGCAGGTGTCAATGCAGACACCAACTCTAGATTTATCCTCAACCAGGGCAATGATGTCCCTCAAATCCTCCCAGGTTGATCCAATGACATTTCCACTGCCAGCCATGTTTTCCAGGACCGTGATCACCGTCTTGGTAGCCCTGTGTGACTTGTTAAGCTGCGCGGCAATACGTGCAATGGCTGCTGGCCTAGCATCTCCGCCGGTTGATCCAGGATGGAAGTTGTACAAGCGGATTCCCAGCTGCTCGCAACGTTCTAGGTCATCTAGAAAGGATTTATATGCTTGGTCCGCCTTCTCCTCATCAGCCTGCGCTAGATTGACGAGATACGAGCCGTGGGGAAGGGCATGTTCGCCTGCGCTGTAACTGTGTTCTTTGCACATTGAGATGAATTGGTTCTTAGCTTCATGGTCAAGAGGCGGGTTCGTCCATTTTCTTTGTGACTTGAGGAAAAGTGCGAAAGCGTTTGCGCCGATATGGACAGCGTTTGTGACGGAATTCTGTACTCCTGGAGGGAAACGTTTAGCCTAGATACAACCAAGGAAATAAAGTATAAGGCTAACCTCCTGCGGCACTGACGTGAGCGCCAATGTTCATGGCAGGTTTGAGTGATGATGCGTCCGTTCTATCTGCCAAGGGTATCGCATCTTCGTCCTTTGCCTTCGTTTTGCGCTTCTTGGTCGTCTTCGCCGTTAGAGCTCGGGAGGCTATCTCAGGTTCGGGCGAGGCTTTCCGCTTCGTTACTGTCTTTACAGATGCAGCCTTTGCAGTTGCGGTCTTTGTAACTGCACCTTTAGTCTTCTGAATGACCTTAGTCGCAGCCGCTACAGCCTTAGTCACCTGGGGCATCTCGTCACCAGGGTCCTCGTTGTAGCTAACTGCCTGCTTTTTGCGCAGAGACGTACGAGCCATTGCCGGTGAAAATGAATCCTATACAGAATAGCCGGCTTACCAATTACGCCGGAAACGTTTTGGGGGTCTTGATAGATACCCAGCTCAGGTAGTTTGGTGGATGAATTAGAGTGGAGGTCAATTCTTAGGAGCGACCGACACTGCATGACGCGATTCTCGTGATCCGTCTTTCTCTTCGATGCGCGCAGTCACGTGCCTGTGTAGTAGATATGCAGAACCTGGTCAACCTCCCGTGGAAAGAAACATTAATACGTGGTACATGCATGCAATCAGTGAATGAGAGTAAATTTACTGGATAGGTACGATAGTACGATAGAAGCTTCGAAAATACATAAAGAACAAAAAAAAAGACATGCGGACCATCCTTGTTACAATCAAAATACGAAATCCCACGCAATTCTGCCTGTACCTTGAGCACAACTCCGATCGTTGTCGACCTGACAACCAATATATAACCACCTCAAGCATTTAACAACAAACAAGAGAAAATTTAGGCAAAGATTTCCAACTCAGCCTTGCGATCGGCAGCAAACTGATCCTTGTATGCATCCCACAACTTCTCAATTTCCTGAACATAACGTTCATGCAGCTCATCAATATCCTGTTGGCCTGGTTGAGGTCCATGAGCCTTGTCAACTCGGATCGGCCGTCCGATAACAATGTTAACGGGGCGGCGGTAAGGCATGAGACCAACATCATAATTCAGCACACCACGGCCGTGGAGAGCTGGCACGGTAAACTTGAAAACCTTGAGAAAGATCATCTGGATTCGGTGCACAAGGGGGTGTGTCTTAGGGCTCAGCTGGTCGTAGAGATCGTTTTCTCCAAATCCAATAACAGGAACTAAATCGGCTCCGGTACGAAGTGCCATCTTGACAAACCCTTTTCGGCTCTTGAGGATCAACCGAAGGCTTCCTGGTTGGGCCTCAAGCGATTCGCGGGCACCGCCGACAACAATAGTAACAGCGCGGCCTCGGCCATCATTGCTAGGACCACCCTTTGAGAGAAGATTCCATATTGATTCCTTAGAGACTGACTGGAGACCGTGAAGCATGATATAATCGCGGTAGAAGGGGAGACGGAAGTTGGAGTCGAGGGTGAGGAGTGTGTTGGTGATTCCAGGGAACAGTTCGCGAAACCCAAGAGCATTAGTGCCAAAGGCGGCGAAGGCTCCATGGGAAATGATGCCATGTGGATGGTACCCGAAGATGTATTTCCTATCGGTCGGCAGTTCGTGCGTCTTGTGCAGCTTCATGGGGAAGTATCCAGTGAAGAGTTTCCAGAGCTTGAGGCTTCGTACCCATTCTGAGCGGTAAGACAGGTTGCCATTGGTTCCAGCAGTTGAAAGAGCAAGATGGACCAGATAAATTATAATGATAGGCCAAGCGAGCGGATTGGCGCAGATCAACCAGAAGGCTGAGACAAATGTGGCAATAGACATGCAATGAAACAAGACAGCTGCAGTCTGTAGCCGTCGCCTCATGGGCACTCGCAATGGCGCGAAACGGATGCCTCCCGCACGCCAGCTCCCCGTCTTAATACTTTTAGGATGAGTGGTAATGGGGAGCTCGGGATAGGACCATTGGTCATGTCTGCTGGAGTTATCCACATCTCTATCAGCGACAACGTCGGCATAGCTCTTTTCGCCGTTGTTTGGATCTTCTTCCTTGCCGTCTCTCTCGTCCGCCTTAGCTGCTGCTGCTGCATAGCTCTTTCCAGTACCATTGGGAGTCCCGCTCGGGGCTCCTCCATTCAGCTTGCCATCAGGCGCACCGTTTGTAGAGAGCATCAGATCGTCAAAGTCGGCGTTGCTCGTGGAGATGCTCGACTCGAAATCACGATCAGGCAACTGTGGGCGCTCCGGATCTCTCTGTCAACAGTGATCAATACAGGTTCTTTGATGATCTGAAGACGGTGGGCTCAATACATACAGCTTCAACAGCGTCTCCATTCTGCAAATGGGACGGCTCGACCGGATGCTCGTTTTCCGGATTAGGAATTGTTGTGACTTTTTTAATTGCGTTAGAAGGATGAGCCTCTTTGAAGTATGTCAGTAAGTCTCTGGGAAAATCGTAAGTCGACGAGGCAGAACCCATCAACTCAATATATCAGCAATCAAGCTATCACATCACCATTTGCTTGCTTTACAACGCAACGCACGTATGAAGGGCCCAAAGCAGGCACAAATCAACGGCACAAATCAACGGCACATGAATGAATGGGCTTACCGTTAATGAGGGAAACACCACTGTCAGCCACAGGGTTCGACATGATACACAGGGCAGCTAGAATGTTGCTGCTTCGTGATAAAGCAGGATCCTTGGGCGGAGGGATATCGAGGGGGTCTCGGGGATGTTTGGAATTGCACGAGAAACTGCTGGTCACAAGCACAGTCACATCAGATATTGATATAAGAAGAAGTGCATATATTGGCAATGTCGAGAGAGAGAAAGAGAACGGAATTTTTCAATTGGCGACTATGACACGGGCATTAGCCGCCATGATATCGCCTTACGGAGAGGGTGGAACCTGAAACCGCTTTCGTGTTTGTGTTATGGAAAAAGCTAAGTGCCAGTGATGACGTCGCACCAACCATAGGTCATGTCTGACACGTGAAATCAGAAGCTTCGATCTTGATCTGGCCAGGGGAGCGAAGTTTGTTCATGTATCCACTTGCCGCTCCTTTACACAAGTTAGGTACCTTACCTACCTAACTTGGTAGACAGTCCCTTCGTACTAAGGTAACTCAATGGAAGGTTTGATGATAAGGTGCGGAGTACATACGTATATATTTCTTTTTAGCATGATTCAACGTGTGTTTGACTAAGGTAGGTAGGTACCTAGGTAAGTAGGTAGTAGGTTGAGCCTTGGTTTTGAATTGTAACTAGTGCTTTGTGAGCATAGGTAGTCGTAAATTACTAATGGCTTCCGTCCATGTTCCTACGGAGTACATGTGTACTTAGTTAATGTCTGGTGTCAACTGTACTGTGTCTCAGAGTCCCCAATTAATTGTCCCCCAGTCAGCGCCCTGCTTCCCGTTAGGAACCATGAAATTCCATATCAGCCTCGGTTGGCCACAAATAACAAGAAACACACAACATACACCAGACGAGACAGAACTTAATCGCTTGCCAGGTTCGCTCTAGTAACAGCTCGTGGCCCTCGACGAGTTAGACTCTCTATATAAAAAGTTTCCACTCTGAAAAATACAACTCTTTGACACCTGTACTAGCGCATGAATCCTTGCTGCCACGAGGCACAGTATCTGGACAAAACAACAATATATGTTACATGAAATTATGATGGGATAATCATGACTAGACCGTGCCCCGTTCTTTTAGCGTGGAGGTCCCTACCTTCCACAGAAACAGAAAAGGAAAAACAAAAAAGCGTGTCCCAATGTCCCATAAACGCCTCCCTGAGCACCGTGCCAAATACTTCTCAAGGTGAAAAAAAACGAAGGTCGTCTCAGTGTGCTTTGGTATATAGTAACGCAGTACGGAAGCACTCATGAATGAGTGTAATGCAGTGCTGTGTTATACTTTGGCGACAGCCGCGGCGGCGGCATCGCGTGTTTCCATTTGTTGTTTCAAATCTGCAACGACATGGTCAAGCGTCGAAACCTTATCTGTAAGCGTCTTGACTTTCTCCTCTAGCGCCTGAACATACGCCCACACACTCGGATCACTCTGAGCAAACATGTTTCCACTGTCATTGATAGACTGCGCGCCACTGCCGCTTCGGGTGTGAGAGAAGCCGGTTGACCCGGGCGCCGCGAATTCAGGATGCGACAAGCCGGGAAGCTTGGGTCGGGGCTGCGAGTTGTGCGGTGACTGCAAATCCGATGCTCGGCGTCCAAACTGCGCCTGCTGCAGCTGCTGTGTCAAGCTAGGAGAGCGCTGGCGCGCCAAGTTATTGGAGTCATGTCCTTGCAATCCAGGGCTCAATGGTTTTGGAGACTCTGTAATACCAGTCTGGGAATACATGTTCGCGTTGGCGGCCGCAACGGATGCGATTCCCGCGGTAGAATTATGCCCCGCAATGTTGTTGGCGACAGGCTGAGAAGAGTTGGAATTTGCCTGGTTCTGGTTAACATTGGGGGGATAAAGTCCCCCAGTCCCAGGTCGAGCACCAGGTGGTGGATATGTGCGAGCATGGGTGTTGTAGCCATCAACTTGTGCTCCTACAACATGCTGGGCGGTGATGCTTGGTAAACTTTGGCGTCTCAGTTCATCTTCCTCGGGGTTATCGTACGCAAGTCCAGACATGGCCGATTCATCAGCTTCGCCAAGACCGGTCTCAATATCGTTGTCATCAACGAAACTACCCATGCTGGATCGTCGCCCAGCACAGCCACCAGCGCCCTTAGAGTGACGAGCAAGCGCATCGCCGCGAGCGAATTTTCGGTCACACTTGGGACAAACGTGGGGCTTCTCGCCAGTGTGCAGTTTACCGTGACGCTTGAGGTCGTGCAGGCGGCGGAAACGCATCTGGCATTCCGTGCATACGTATGGTTTCTCTTGGCTATGCGTCAACAAATGGCTCTTGAGGTTGTGGTGGCGTGTAAATTCAGTATTGCAGTAAGGACATTTATGCTTCTTTGACCCAGATGATGTGGGAGATGTCTGGCCTTGGGTAGGCATCGGAAAGCTCATGCCTCGAGTTGGAGTTTCTGTCAGGTTGCCCGTAGCCTGAAGAGAGCCAGGGTACGATAGGGATCCAGGCTGGTGCCTCTCTTCCTGCCCGACTACTTGCTGTAACGACTGGTGATGCTGCTGCTGATCAATTTTAGGCGCGTCCACTTCCATCGGAGTCGGGCTTTCGGTGACAGGGACCCCAACGAGGCTGTTGGTGCTCTGTGGACTTGGTGCGCCATGCTCATCGACCTGACTTGTCGCAGTTTGCGCCAGCGACACCGGGTTTGTAGGCTTTGGAGATGGGTCCATGGCAGCTGTTGGTGCTAGCTGAGGCGCGTCAGCAGGGCGGCTCATAGCCTGAACCGCTCCAGACATGAGGGAAGTTAGAACTCGATGGCTAGGATTGTCGCTCGTGGGTGCTGGGGCCCGTAATCCGTCGTCGTGATCGTCAACTTCGCGTCGCCGGCGCTCGTCCTCGAGGGCAGCTGCCGCGGTCAAAGGCGTCGGAGAAATACTCGACGCGAGTGCCAAACGGGCAGACTTGGCCGGTGATCCAAGTCCCAAGAGTCCCTGCGACTGCGCGACGAGAGAGCGCGGCGATGAAGGTGACGGTGAACGAGGCCGTTTGAGCAATCTGATAGCAGCGTCGTCTGAAGGGATGATAGCAGGAGGGGTCGCCTCTGCGCGCGTTGCGGGCGGGGGGTCGATCGCGGTAAAGGCGGAAGCGTCCGATGCCATAGAGGCAGATGGAAAGCAGAGAATTGGAATAATCAAATGCAGATATGATCCAACATGCGATCAATTTCGAGGTTTCGATGTCGCAACAGCCTTGGGCCAAAGGCACATATCGGGGCGAGATGGATTAATGTGTGGCTGGAGACGTGGCGAGAGCTGATATTTTCCCCCGGGTCAGGGCAGAGAGGTGAGTGAATGAAGAAGCAAGCACTGGGTGGGCTGGTTTACGCTGTGGGCGGTGGGTGGCTTAGGCGAGGAATGCAACAAACAGAATTGAGGCTCGAGAACCGGCAATACAATAGCGTGCAGAAAGGACGATTTTAAGGCAAGTATTCTGGGGAAATGACAATGAGCCAATGTATCCGTGAGAATGGTTGACAGTAATGACGATGTAGCACTGAAGGAGAGTTGTGCAAGGAGACGTAGAGAAAGAAAGTGAACAAGGCGGCCGATGAGAGAGATGCGAGGCGAAGACGGGCGATGAGCGATAGTGAGGGCCTCTGAAAGTGGGCAAGTGGGTGAGAACCTTCCCTGATTGGATAACAAAGCATGGCGGGTTGAATGAGTGGGGTACGTAAGAGGGAAAGAGTGTGTGGGCGTGTGTCAGTGGATTGATTATTGACAGCTTGCCGGGCTGGTTCCTCCCAAAAAGGCCTGTCCTGTCTCTCAGCGTGCCAGAAACCTGGTAGGTACCTCGAGTTCGATGTACCCTGTCACCTTCCTTACCTTAACTTATCCCGTCACGAATGTTTTCCTTATTGTTTTGAAAAAGCACTATGTATATACCATGCAGCTCCGGCCTAGTATCAGTCGCAGGGCTCGCATTAAAACAAACTGATTAGGTACCTGAAACACAATTATTTACGCGACGATCGTTCACAGAGATAAACAAGGACATATATTGGTGACGGTGTCTCGCCTAGGGAAGCCAACAAAACATGCCAGAGACGCGAAGACCAGTGGAAACATTGGTAGGGAAAAGGGAAACGCGCGCCTGGTTAGGGAACGCCCCGGAGCGGAAGATGACCACAGCCCAAAGTGAAAGCCCGAAGAGCGCTAAAGCGGACAGAAGTGGGTGATGCGAATACGTTTCTGGTATGAAGCGACGGGCTAGAAACGTGCTGGGGAAAGGTCTAACTGAAAGTGACTGATTTTCGTTTCAAGGTACTTTGACGTCAGGTACCGCTATTCCCTGCTGAGGAAACATCCATCATTTGGTCAGCCAGCCAAGACATTCACCACCGTCCAACTGGAGTGGATGATTAGCCTGCATCTTGCAATCGCGATCCCAATGGAGTCATCATCGACAGTGATTTACTGTTTTATTGGCAAACCGCCTCTTCGACACTCTTCTCTCCTCTTTTGAATCAACACCCCAGCACAGCCCTTGCTTTGCGGAACTGGATGTCGAGATCTCAGCCTCTGACGGAACCGCCCGAGGCGCATATATACCATCTTACTACAGTTAATACCATGTGCCTGCAAGACAGAGGACAGACCTTCCACGCTTGAGCGGGAGATGACGACAGCTGCTTCTGGCGTCGTTCTTCTTCTTTATGACACTTCGGATACAAGGGCTTACCGGTACTTGGGTCGAGAGTATCGGTATATCTAGCCTCAGGACGACCCACTGACTCCAAATCGACAAGGCAAACAGGTTCCACAAGCTATCGTATGCAATAAGCGGCATGTCACTGCTCTATCGTAGGTTGAGAGGCGGATCGACTTGACTCGAAGGCGAGAAAATGAACAAGGAACAAGAAACACGGGAACAGTGAATGAAGACTTACTGCCGCCCACTCTGTCCAGGCTTATTGTATATTTGATTATTGCAAAGAGAAACGAGACGAGGGCAAACAATTCACAATGACTTCTGGTTTGTAGTACTCTCGTGGTTTTCTTGACTTTTTGAGCAGACATCAAATGAACTTACTCAGTACCGTCTCCATCTATCGAAACGCCCCAGCTGAAGGCTTGTCTTCAACTGCTGTTCAGTTTGCCTGGGCCAAGGTACCCAGGTAGCATTGGTTCAGGGGCCTGGGGTAACGAAGCTGAACCAATCCTTGCTCAGCTTAACTTCCCTCAGGTGAACCAAATGGTGGCGGTGCAATCAAACGCCTCGTACGGAGTAAATGGACCTCAGACCCATGAACCATGCTCAAAATACAGCTGTGGCACCCCTATGATGCTCGGCGTTAGTGTGTGTGTGGGAAAGCTTACGGATAGAATGTCCAGAAATCCTGCCCTCAGGGGGCAAGAAAACAACAGACCTTGATATAGGGTGTCAAAATAAACTCAGCAAAGGTTATCCTAAGCTTAGGCTATATCACCTAAATCTTTTTATCATTTAGGATCAAGATCCTGAGTTTTCTTTCCTCCCCTAGCCTGCCACTCGCTGGTACATACATGATTCTATAGTGGTGTGGCTGATCCTAGCAATGCTAACATCCAGCCCTTTTACTCCGCCACGCCTGTCGTCACTGATTCTTTTCCTGTGTTACCCTGACTGCCCGAGACTTCCAAAGCTCGCTGGAGAGGCTGATAGGATAATCAAAACCTGGAAGACTTATTGAGGATTTTGACAATTTACGGTATCCGACTCGGTACCTTCTAGCAATATGCCACAATGCACGCCACTCTTGTGCAGGTTAAACTTGTCAGCAAATGCCCTGCAATTATACATTATATATTCTGTACGGAGTACTCCGTAGCAAGCATATCATGATGCTTGTAAATTATGCTCATCGCAATGACAGCCTCCTTATTAGTAGCTTAGCTAACTCATATCAGATCACATTTTCAATTAATATCAAGCATCAAGTCAGTGGCCAAGTTCCATGTAGTTTAGTTTAGCACGATATTAACGTGGCTCGCAGGCTCGGGAGGCTGGAGAGTATGCGCTGATCTCACGAGTAATTCCCCAATTCTCGAGTCTCTAGCGGCTTGACTCACCGTCAACGTCACAGTGATCACCATTAAACCGCCCACTTTGTTGTTGTGGATGTTCAGCGCTTGCAAGGCTATTTTCTATTCAATGATTTTTGATTTGCTGCTGAACTAACAATGAGTGATATTCATGATTTCATCTTCTTAATTAAGGACGTTTACCTCCGTAGGTGCTCGTCAAAAGAGCAAATAATGGTGTGCCGTCAAGTTAGTCCCACCAGCTTTCAAGTTCATCATCCAGCTTTCCTATCCCTTTAATGGTCCTAATAAGGGCACATCTAGGTATTCACTCCGGTTTTTTACTCTTTCTACCTCTCTTATTCGATAGGACCATGTCGCAATATCACTTGATTCCGTCGTCCATCTTGATTACTTAGATCTGCCCTTGGGACCGTTAAAGGGATACAGCCCGGGCACTTTGGCCTTGGTACACACAGGTTCATTCCGACATAAACTGATTTCCTAATTCCATCTGGACCTCGATGACTTTCCTTGACCCTTCGACGCACTCCCATGTTCAGACGTTGTTCAAAAAGTGCCTTGTTAAACCCGATGTTAACGCCTCAGCCCCGTCGATTTGTTGAGAATCATGCATGTGCAATTGAACTGGTTGGACACTTCCTTTCCTTTCAGCTGGTAAGTGGTCGGACAACGAGCCTGTCGGGTACGTTCTTCTGGTGTAATTACTGCTGGCGTCCCTTCTGAAGGCTGCCTGTGGTCTTTCCTAGGTACCTTACTTCGACAAGAAAGTGACGGTGTGACTTACGGTTGTCATTTCTGGCTACTCTGTTCGGTCCCGTTTCATACAGGTCTTGGTGTTTGTGTATGGCCGCCTCGACCCATATCCAACGTGCGTGAACAGTGGCCTTCAAGTGAGGTTTCCCCAGTTGTGTAATGGTTTTCCTGGTTGAGGGGTTACTACTTGATATGGACTAATAATTGCTACTTGTCTGTAATCTCTACATCTCTAGTTGCATAGACCTAATGCGTGCCGGGCATGCGTGTTACCAGACTCTTTGCCCTCCACAAATGAACGTTTCAAGCTTCATCAATCATGCAAGTCAGCCAGATGTGGTCTTCTTGAAATGTGGTTTAGTCGTGGTGCAAGTCATGCCCCAAGACTTCATTCCATCCAACATGAATCTGAGTCATTGCGTGCCATGAGCAGGGTGGACAAATGGTAACAATGTACATTCCAGATATATATTCTTTTCGTCGTTGGATCGTCATGTCACGAGTTCCAGGCTTCTATTGTCATCATCCATAGGGCCCGTTGTCCTAGGCTTTTAGCTGTTGCAAGTTGTCTCAGGTGAAGTTTTTTATCCTTCCCATGACGAGCACCATTTGGTATCTTGAAACCTAGATAGCAACCGCATTCTTATGCTGACTCATGGTTTAATTACATGTCTGACTGAGATATTGTATTGTTATTTGGCCCATGTGATTCGACAGTTGTGCTCTGTCTCTTGATGCTGGTCATGTTGTAACACTGCCAGCACACAGTTTTTATTTCGGTAGTTTTGAATTTCTCAGCACATATCTGCATAGAGACACATATTGATTAGGTATAAAACTGCTATAGACACAGGACTGCGGAAGTTCAATAGGAGTTAGATAAGTTAGATGACCAGCGTCAACCTCAATACGATCATGTTAAGGTTTAGGGTAGGCGATGCCACATCAGAGACAGATTTGAAAAGGTGCCTTGAATCATTCGTGCATTGTGATAAGTTGTGCTAAGTATATCCAAAGCAATATATAGTACTACGTGACTGTCACTCAATGGCGTCGTTGCAGTTGATTGGACATTCTCTGTTTCAACTTCAGACCACTTCCCGAGTCTCTGGACTGTATCTAAGATACGGGTAGCCATTGTATTGCAGACCTTTGTACGGATAGCGGCTTGCCCTGGCAATCATGAACTGCACCCTGCGCATGAACACATCCAGACATGGTAACTGGTCTCAAGTTAACTGAGACTACTCACCACAGTGGAATGCAGTTCCACGTCATATGAACCGTGTCATGTAACCAGGACCAAATTAAAAGAAGAGCCACAAGTATACAAAGCAAACGTGTGACGAATGCCACTAAGAAACGCGAAAGTCTCAGCTCCGTTAGGATACTGATGCAACCATGAGAGCGGACATACTGCCTTACAGATCACAACAGATATCAACTTCATGCAAGATCGTTCGTATTCGATATGTACTACTTTGGTTGAAAGGTCTGTACTACAGACAGAGTTCAACGAGGCACGACTTCATAGCCACTGGCCACAATTGTAAGACGAAAATAGCTATGTCAGGGGGCTGGAAGGACAAAGCAGACTCGTCAGTGAAAGGAGCGCTGATACATGGACAATGTCAACGTTGTGAAACATATACAAGGGAAGTGACAGTCTGTACCAAGGTCGTACATATAAAACTCATCTAACTGCGGATAGTTCATATGATATCAAAGAGGAGCGTTTCGGACGCCCCAAGGCGGTCCGGCTAGGGGAGAGAGAGGTACTTTCTTTGTCGTCATTTTTTGTATTTAAATTATTATTTTAAAAAAAAAGAGGCCATCGAAAGAGGGGCCTAAGCCTTATGCCTGTGCCAGTAGGCGTAACGTACTTGGCTTATTCTTGAGTATTTTGATACCGGGTCAACTGTTACTGACCCCGAGGGACACGAGCATGCTTCTCTACACAGACATATCCAGTCACTGTAACAAGACGAAACCATGTGGCGGCTGTCAGCGACTTAACAATAGGTATCTTTAGGAGAGGACGAAATTAGGTGCTGACGTGTGCCGCCGAACCGACAATATCCAGCCGATGAAAGACCCGAAGGCCAATGCAAGGGAAAGCAGACAAAAAGTGGAGAGAAAAAGAAAAGGAGAACGTTACGGAGTAGTCTAAGCTCTAAACAAGCTGGTTGCGTTGCAAAACCAGAAAAGACGAGAGACAAGAAGGCCAAGGCTTGGGCTGGCTTGTCCAAAAGGGGGCTTCACCGTTTTAGAAACATGGCGAAGAGAAAGAAGGAGAAGTGATTAATAAAAGAAAGATAAACTTCGCAGTCAGACTCAATCAAAGTAGGGGGTCGCTGTAAGTCTGGCCACGATCCGCGCTGAGAAACGTCAGGAGAGACTTGAGCAAGGAAGCAAGATTAAGTATTTGCCGAGGCGTTGTCGATTGGACGCCATCAACTGTTATTTTCGCATCCAGCCAGAAGTCGCTTGGCGAATACCAGGATGAGGAATCATTGAGGCAGTCAGGGAATTAACAAGACGCGGCAATGCCGATCTAATTCTGACTCTTGGTGGATCAAAGCCAGACAAGATGCATTCAGTCACAAACCGAGCATCACGACATTGTATGTTTATGAACGAGCTTGGTTGGCTGATTTGCAAGTAACAGCTTTGAACCTCATTAAACCAGCGACCAACCAGATGGGTATATCGGTGTCGAGCAACATTGGCCATAGAGGCTGGTAGAGTGAGATCTTACTAACCGGAGATCGCTGGCGGCTATCAATTGAAATGAGAGTTGTGCTCGTAAAACTCGCCTTCGTGATTGGCTTTACCGCCAGACCTCATTGTGAAACGGCTAACGGTGACCCCAAAGAGAGTTTTGAAGGGTCTCTCTGATCTAGAGCCCGAGAGTAGCAGATTTAGAAGATTACCTAGTGCCAGGTACAGGCCTCAAGGGTCTGTTTTGTTAGCGTCTGTACAACGCCAATCAAGCCTAAGGGGAATACCTAAGCTGTGGCGAGATACCTATAAGTGGGCCTGAAAATAACAAAACAGACCCTTGAGGCCTGTACTCCGTACCCGAAAGTGAAATGCAGCTGAGGCTTTCGGCTAGCACATGCGCTGTATCCGTACTCTGTACTGCAATTGCGGAACGGAGCTCCACAGAGACCCATGTCTAGGTACCTCAAGGTAGGTGTACTTAGGGATGCACTTGGGCTTCATAATTCGCGAAAAATGGTCTGACCGGCTGGGTCGTAAGGTAGACAGACTGATGAAATAGACACTCATTCAATTTGCTTCGTACCTACTGTACAGAACTATTCCAAGGATTCAGAGGCTAGATCTGAACTGTATTGAATGTATTGGACTCGCGGACGAAGACTGAGCCATAGACAGCCAAAGTCAAGGCCCACCCTAAGCTAAGCAGTTGCTTATCCGTAGATCACTGTGATCAGACGGTGGAAATGGGTATTGTGCTGGGTTCAGTGGTACGTAGGCGCGCTATTGTACGAAGTACTGTGTAGCGGCCCTCCACGTACTGAATAGGTCGGTTGCTGTGGGAGTAGCGGTATGAGTCCCCTGTTCTCCTTGTGCGTTAGTACATAGGCAGCTAACCTGTCTACCTGTGGATCTAACAACCGAGGACACGGGGATCTGTTCATCGCAATTTATGCCATGACGACGACAACAGCGGGTAGGCAAATTGCATGGGTGTAGATGATAATGCGTACACAGTACATCCGCAGTTCTTGGAGTGGTACGTAAGGCGCATATGTAACCAGCAACGGGCCAAGGGACCAAGAACAGAAGATTAATTGATTGTTGTTGACAACGTTCTCATGCACAAGCGAATAAAGGAAAGGGGGAAATGTCGATCTCTTTTTCATATGAGTGATGTTCCCAAGTACTGGCGCAAAGACCCTACCTTATAGTACCTACCTAGGTACGGAGTACTGAGATACCTAGCCTTGCGCGCATTGATTCACTTTCGTTGTCCATTGTCAGGCGAGCTCTATTTTGGTAATGAAGACGGAAATGCAATTTGTTTTGGCAGGTGTGTGTTTTTGTCCCAGATGCTGCGCCTGCACTGTGCCTGGTTCCCGAAGGGGCATTGTCCAACAGGAACAGGGGACAGCTTATGCTAGCCAACTAGAGTCTAGAGGCACGGAGATGGGTCTGTGAAGGTTACCCACCAAACCAAAAAGGTGTAATTTCCCCTGTTCCTGGCAGACAACTCTTGAGCAGGATCAACAACAGTTGATGGCCGATGGCCTGTCATGAACTCGCTCAGATTAACTAGTTGGTTGTCCTGCGTCGGTTTCTAGACGATTTCCTACTAGCATCCCCTGGAGGCCTGGACTGTTGTTAGTCCCATTGGCGTCTTCTCCTTATGTGAATCTCCCGGCCTCCCCTGGACTTGGAAGTCGGTCATCCCTTAAACACTTTGCTGAAAAGGAACTCCCTTGGCCGAGGTAGATCAAGATGTCGTGTTCCAGCATATGCGAGTTGACGCTGGAACTGATACGGATACTAGACTGATTGGGGCAGAAAGAAAAAAGCCCGCTTCTGGTATTTTTCTCAATGTCATGTCTCACTCAATGATACGTTCTAGGACCTGTTTGCGTCCCAGACCTCATCGTCGCCGGGTGCGCATTCATCAACGGGGCCCAGCTTTTTCGGATGCCAATCTCTTGTGAGGTCCGCCTAATCCTGGTTTCTGCGCGGTCTTCTTTCTGGACTTAATCAACACCCCCTGCTCATGCTCCTTGCCTTAGTCTGACCCCCTTCTAGGCCTCCCCTGACTCTCCCAGTCCCTGGTCCCTCCCCAATCCTGGACCAGACGCTGGACCTCTTTTCATTCTTATCCCCTTTCGTCTCCGTCAACCCCAGGCGCTTTGTTCCTCTTGCTTTCCTCGTGTGCTCCTTCCATGCCAACTGAGAGTTTCATCTTTACTTACTCTCTCCCACACTCATTTATCAACTGTTTTTTGTTTTCCCCGGCTCTTTGCCTTATCACGTTCGCTTTTACAGCAGTCGCTCACTTAGTCGAGGGGATTGGACATACTTTCAAAAACACAACATTCTTTAAGAGTCAATAAAAGGTTAGTCGATGCGCAAAGAAGGGGAACAGTGGCGATTGGAGACGAGGCCAATGTGGCAGAGACGAGATTCAAGTCGTACCAATTCAAGGAGCAACAACAACAACCATCACAAATGCAACGACTGTCGGCTGCGATGGTCGAGAAGAATGCCACGGGCAACCCGAGGGAAATTATTGGTGGAAAACGGGCCATGTGAGGCGCAAGATCAATTATGTTTGGAGGGGAAAGCAACATGAGCCAGGACACACGAACGACCTCGGACCTGATCAACTGAGGTGACGGCAAACTCGACGACAGGAAGCTTTGCACGTCTACACGTGCGCAAGTGATGCACCGCGCAAACTCTCATGTCTCATCGGCTCTCCTTCATGAACATGCACTGTGGAATTGTCTCATAGCAACAGGAAAAGGTTGAAGGCTAATCACAAGTTTGAACCAGATATATAGGTTGAACCGTTACCATGAAGCACCTCATCACTTACACCCTTGCGGCTACGCTCGCCGCCGGTGCCACCGCCCAGCATCACCAGCACCAGCACATGCACGCCCGCCGCCACGCTGGCTCCAAGGTCGAGAAGCGTGATCCTGATGTTATCACCGAGTACGTTGTCGCAGCCACTGAGACCGTCTATGAGCTCGGTGGAGAGGAGATCGACATCAAGGCCGCCAAGGCTGGTCTCGATGGTGGTAGCCTCGTCATTGTTGGCGAGTCTAACCCTACCTACGATGCACCCGCAGCTCCTGCCACCAGTGCTGCTCAGCCCGCCAAAGTTTCTCAGCCCAAGAAGGAGGTGGGCGCTCAATTCTACGAGTCTAAGACTGCTGCAGCTACTACTGCTGTCTACTCGGCCCCAGCCGCCACTGAATCCAAGGCCTCCAAGCCTAAGTCTTCCAAGCCCAAGACCAGTGGCTCCAGCTCCGGCTCCGGCTCCAGCTACAGTGGCTCCAGCGGCGCCACCGGTGTTGACAAGAAGTTTGTGAGCGGTACTGTCGACTGCAGCGAGTTCCCCTCAGATTATGGTGCTGTTGCCCTCGACTGGCTGAACCTTGGCGGCTGGTCTGGTATTCAGTACTGCCCTGACTACAGCTCCGTGTCCAAGCTAATCTACCAGATTGACACTGCCATCTCTGGCGACGGTTGCAAGTCCGGTGCTATGTGCTCCTACGCTTGCCCCGTTGGCTACCAGAAGACCCAGTGGCCCTCTGCTCAAGGTTCCGAGCGCGAGTCTATTGGTGGACTCTACTGCAACAAGGATGGCAAGCTCGAACTGACCCGCGACGGTTACGACACTCTTTGCGAACCCGGTGTCGGTGGTGTCACTATTCAAAATGACCTCGACGAGCAGGTTGCGACTTGCCGAACTGACTACCCCGGAACTGAGAACATGGTTATCCCTGCTGTCGCTGAGCCTGGTAGCAGCGTCGCTGTCTGCAACCCCAACCAGGACAAGTACTATGTCTGGGACGGTGTAGGCACCTCAGCCCAATACTACGTCAACAAGAAGGGCTACACTGTCGAGGAGGCTTGTGTTTGGGACAGCTCCACGGGCAAGGATGCCGGTAACTGGGCACCTGTGGTTCTCGGCGTTGGCATGAAGAACGGCCTGACCTTTGTCTCCATTTTCCAGAACTCACCAACCAGCACTGCCCTCCTTGATTTCAACATTGAGATCAAGGGCGGCAATAAGAAATGCTCCTACGTCAATGGCCAGTGGAGTGAGGGAACTGGCTGCACCGTAAGTTATCCTTGTCCTCTTGCGACATCTGCGAAATACTGACATTCTTTTGTAGACTGCTGCTGCCGAGGGCCAAAAGATCACTGTCCGATACTATTAAAAGAATGTTACTTGACGAAGTCAAGTAGGATGTGCGTTTTTGGAACTTCTTGTCAATATTCTGGGTGACAGAGCTTGGGACCTTTCGGCCGCGGGCCACGGACGAGCGCAAGCTGTTGGGCCTGAGTTAATTATATCGGTGAGGTGCGCGACGGCTGGCATGAGCAGGCTTCCTCCCATTTCTTGAGCCGGATTGAATCTCTTGGATAGCTGGATGAGTAAGGACCTAAGAGCGTTCCGGCAGCCGATCTACTGGCTTGTCTTGTTCTCAGCGTCCTTTTCTAACAGTATTTGTTTTACTTTATTTTCTTATGTCAGCAAGTACTCCATATATTGCATTTTGGCCTGTTTCTTACATTGGACTCCTCACGGAACGATCATGCCCTGAGCCATTGTTTGGCGACAGACGAATGCAGCCAGCGATTGTCAATTTTGCATTGGGAGGAGCCCTCAAGGTGTTTTATACCCATAACCGAAGAGATGGCGATGGAGGAATCTTTTCGGACAGCAATGAGATCAAGTGGTCAACGTCGTTGGGTCCTGGAATAGAAATGCCCCCTTCTTTGAGCTTAGCTTGTCTACGTAATGTCTGTGATTTTGGATAGTGTATAGTGTCTTTTAAAGTACGATAATTGCATTCTTTGGTAGCCCTTGTTTTGAAATTGTGAGGTGACAGACTGCTCATTCATCCATACCTTAGGTTCGATGAATGAAAGAGTGGTCGTTGGACGGGATAGAATAGCCCCGTTCCGTGATGGTCTAAGTTAGGGAACGTCTTGTTCCCCAGACGCCACATGCGTTCACCACCTTGTTCGAACCTCTACCAACCACAATCTAGCATGTTGCCGCACTGCTGCTGCATGTGACCCTTGATCGGAACCAATCCTGGTTATGGATGCGTCTATGTACTCGTGTGCCGCTCTGTGCGTCATCTTAGATCACGGAGGGGTAGGGATACATCTTGATAGGCCTCTAATGCTCAATAGTGATGTATTTACTAAGCTGTCAACTCTGGCCAACTGGTGTTGCCTAGACACTTTCTAAGAATACCGTTGAGAAGAGTACAAGACGCTGGGCGTAACAGTAAAATGACAAACTGTAACGGTGGAGGTTGACATGCATGAGGATGTTGAGGGTTCCTGGCTGCAGCCCAGGGTTGTATCTGTTTAGTGACAAAACCAGTCATATTTTGATACAGGACATTGATAAAGATAAAAAACACAGCTAAATATTACCGCTAAAGGCGCATTACTGCAGGTTGCCTTCCTAGTGGCGCATCACGACCCCAAGCTTCCTTTCATCGATCGTCATTGACTCCACATTATATGTTTTACCCGGAGCCCATTTATTTAAATACCTAGGTACCTACCGTACCTACCTTATCTCAGACGGCCTGCCCATTGCAAGTGACACCAGTCAGATTCTCCCACCTCACTCACTTCCGGTTCTTTCAAACTTCGGCACGCCGAGCATGTCGCTGAACCGTGTTCAAAGCATCGAGACGTTGACCGCTCCGCCCGGTCATGGCGCTTCACTTGAGAGGAGAGGGAGTGATGCGAGTTTGCGCGTTCGACGCTTGACTTTCAATCCTGTCCCTCAGGACTTCGAAACGGCTTCGTTGAGGCCAGATGAGCAGCATGCTCAGACTGTTGGGGCATTTGAGGTCCCCCAGTGGAAGCGATTGCGTGAGTTTTCACTTATCAACGGATTGGATGTGTAGGTAGATAAGAAACCTATACTAACAAATGAATCTAGTCCAGATTGGTGCCGCAGTTGTACACTGTCTCTTCGCCGCGGGCATAGGCAAGTCTCTTATCAAAACCTTGCCATCTGTGGTAAAGTTGCTAACACTGTTTAGTCTTTGGCTATGCTGCCATCAAGCCAGTCCTAAAGCTTGAAGGTGCATATTCTGATGTATGCAAGCTCAGCCACTATCAAATCCCAACCATTGATACAAACGCTATCTCTGATGATCCCCAGGACACATGCGTTGAAATCAGGCTTAATCTCATGTTCACAGTCGCTGCTGTTGGGACAAACGTTGCAGCCCTTCCTGTTGGCGCAATTCTCGACCATTTCGGTCCTCGTGTATGTGGCTTGCTTGGGTGTCTCTTCCTAACGATAGGCACATTACTTATGGCATATGCTGGATCCCTGCCTTTCGACGGTCTTCTCCCCGGATACTTGTTCCTCGCTCTCGGTGGCCCATTCACATACATCTCATCGTTTCAGCTCTCCAATGCCTTCCCGCGGTACTCAGGTCTCATCCTCGCGCTCTTGACCGGCGCTTTCGACTCTTCGAGTGCATTGTTTCTTGTTTACCGTCTGATCTACAATGCTACAGAGGGTAGCTTCACCCTCCGCAAATTCTTCCTCGCCTACTTGATTATCCCTGCTGTGATATTCGTCAGTCAGATTGTTGTCATGCCTGGACAGTCTTACAAGACTGTCGGCGAGCTTGTCGACCAGGCTGCTGAAGCCGATGAAAACATTGTTGTGCACTCGACATCGAGCACGCAGCAGGAGATTGACGAGCATACAGCTTTGCTCCGCGATGAGCGTCGTGAAGAGAGGGAAAGGCGCGAAGCTGTTGTACATGATATCGAGAACCTCCTAGGCTCGTCCAAGGGTGATGATCAAGTTGAGGCCAAGGAGAGACAGCATGTTGCATCGGGTGTCTGGGGAGTCCTCCATGACCGCACTGTGATAGACCAAATCCGCTCTCCTTGGTTCATCCTCATTTGCCTCTTCACTGTCGTTCAAATGACACGCATCAACTTCTTCGTCGCGACCATACGACCGCAGTACGAAGCCATCTTCGGCGACCACGATCGTGCTGTAAGGATCAATACTTTCTTCGATGTAGCCTTGCCAGCAGGTGGAATATTTGCGATTCCCTTCATCGGAACAGCGCTTGACCATGTCAGCACTGTCCTTGTGCTATCGACACTCGTTGCATTTGGCACGCTCATTGGTATCTTGGGAGTCCTCCCCTTTGAGTGGGCAGCATACACTGGTATTGTACTCTTTGTATTGTACCGCCCATTTTATTACACTGCTGTGTCCGACTACAGTGCAAAGGTGTTTGGTTTCCGAACCTTTGGAACTGTGTACGGCCTCATTATCTGCCTTTCGGGCCTGTTAAACTTCTCACAATCTGGCCTGGATGTCTTGTTCCACGAGACCTTCAACGGTAACCCAGTGCCCGTTGATGTTATGCTTCTTGTCATAGGTCTTGTCGTTGGTGTTGCACTTGTGGTGTTTGTGGCAGCTCAGCTTCGGAAGATGCACCAAAAAGCCAGAGCTGGCATCGCCCAGTGATATGGTAACAATTTCCATGACTACACTCAACTTTCTTTTCACTATACTGAGTATTGGTTAGCGATTAACTACTATTGCATATTCTTGATCTCAGAAAAGCGTTCCCAAGGATAGTGCAAAAAAAGGGGAGGCTTGGAAGCTGCAACATTGTATTTGAAGATCGCCATCTTCAAAAAAGTGTATCTAGAACCACGGACCATAACTACCATGCTTGGATGAGACTATCCATAAAGGGCCACAAAGAAGCAGCTTGCAGCGACATTTTCAGCAAGAATTACATATATAGCCCGGATGCAGGAGGAAATACACAAAAAGAAAGAGAAAAAAACCCCCCCCCCCGTGAAGCCTGTCTACCTAAATATGGAACAAATTCCACCATTGACATAGGGCTCTTGAATGTGGTGTTTTCTGTCGCGTGCGAGTCACTGGCTAGAAATCTGAGCATGGTGAGTAACTAACAAAACTTGCACGTGAGGGATCCTATGGCCTCTACTTTCCACGATATGCTGGTAATGGAGCATGAGTAAGGTAGGTGCGAGGCTCTCAGATCGATATCCACTGTCTTGGATACTTTTGCAAAAGCTGATGGAATGAATCATTCTCACGCGTTGACTTGTGACTGGACATCTATACGGCTCCTGCTGATTCGTCACGTTGTCCAACTCCCCCTCCTTGATACACATCATAGCCAGTATAATGTTAGACGGAAATCCACCACGAGGGAATTTCTGTGCTCACAGCTGGGCTTTCAGAGGAAGAAATACGTGGAAATATAGGAACGCTGGTGGGCTATAGTTGACGCCCCAAGGCTACCTTATGTACAAACACGTAAACAGCCTTGGGTGACTATGGATTGGCTGTTTGAGAATGTAAAGGAAGTCAACAGAACGGGCAAAAGAATGATCAAATAAAATCAATGCGGTAGATATCGAATAGAAGGCTAAAATTTGACGTCGATTAGAGCCATGTTCAAAGTGGCAGCGGGTTTCATTAAGCAGTATTGCACCACTCTAGGTATACAGAGACCAACAGTCTCATATGCAGGTATATGAAACACTTCTTGTTCACGAACGGCTCTACTCGTTGATGACAGGAGTGCGGAAAGGATCATCGCCACAGAACTGACCCCAGCCGTCAAGTTGAGCAGAAGCCCACTTCAAGATTTTGCTGAAACCCTTGTCCTCGCCCTTGGGAGTGCAGTAGTAGGTATTGTCGGACGGACTGAGCTTACCAGTTTTCTCAACAGAAGGAGGATACTCAATCTGGAGTACAGGCTTGCCAGCATCGACATATGTTTGGAAGTCCTCGCAGAATGGCCAGTTCTCCTCGTCAGGATCCGTAGTGCCGCGGCAAGACTCGAGAACAGCGAAGTCAAGGGCTGAGACAAGGTCCTCAGCAATTTCAGGTGCATTCTTCTGGCCCACGAGAAGACGGTTACCATCCATGGTCTTGATTGAGTGGGCGTAATCTGCAAGATTCTTGAGGTATTTGGTGTAGTCGGATGGCTTCAGTTCGAAACCTGTAGGGTCTTCGCCATCCTGCTGCCAGGCGTCGACGTTGTCAGGGTCCACTGCATCGCATCCAATCTTTGCGGCAACGTCAAGGCGTGCTTTCTGAAGCTCGAGCACAGTTGAGTCACGGATGTCGAGATACCACTCCTCACTGTCATAAGGATAGGCCAAGGAATGACCAATAACGGCCTTGGGAAATTGTTTGATATCCTGGTCCCATGACTGAAGAGCTCCGGCGTTGAAGTAGCAGATCACGAACTTTCTAGCACCCTGTATAAAGATTTTAGTATACTGCCATGTTACTTGGACTTGGAACAATCACGCAATACCTTAAGCAAGGGAATCATCTCTGGATAATCGCGGCCATGTCCCATATCGATGTCCCAGACTTTGGCTTTGGACGGGATCAAATCGGCAACGGTATCGTGCTTGATAGGCTGGTGCAGGACAATTTCCCATTCCACGCCGGGTTTGAAACCGGACAGCTCAAACAAGGCTGAAGAAACTGCGGCAGCAGGCTTTGCTTCTACGGCCTTGACATGGTTAGCAACCCGACATTCGTCTTTACGACGAGCGCTTACAGAGCCGCCAACAGCCAGAACAGTAAGGGCAATTCGATTGAAAGTAATCATGGTTACCAATCTCGTATTTCAAGAAGAGAAAATAAGTGTTGAACAAAGGAAGATATTGCTGCAAAGGTCCCGGGGAGATATTGGAATTAGCAGTTGGAGACGGATTCTTGAATTAGGAAATGTGTGCAGACTTTGATGAGTGGAAGAAGTCCCGGCATGACATACAATTCCATAATGTAAAAAGTTGCAGAATGATCAAGCTGTGTATTATACCCTAACTTGACTCTACTGCATTCCCACTCGCTGTCATCAATATCGTATCATACCTTGGCACCCTGCCTCGTGCTCAAAGGGTGAGCCGGTGAGATGGATATGAAAGGATTCTGTGGAATACGATGGGACAAGGAAAAACCCAACCATCATGCCCTGACACAGCCGTCTTCTGGGCATGATTTTCTAGTGGCTTATTCAATAGTCACAACTAACAAGGGACGAAAGTTCCAAAGATGCTGAACATGGTAACGCCAGAGGTGGAATAGTGGGTCGAGAGCGAAACCCTCTCCAGCAGGAGATCAACTACATCCTTGTTTGAAATGCCCTTGTCGTGATGATCCTTTACAGACAAGGCGTCCAGAAGATCTTTCAACTCAGATTTGACGAGCTCAAATAAGCTTACTCCGGAGTTAATATTATGTTCCGAGCCTGGCTCGAGCTTTATCGGAGACACGAAAGCGGCCCTCGAACCATTTTGCTAATACGGCACTATTAACATTGTGACATTGAGAAGTACTCCGTGACTCAAAGCTGCATGGCGGTCCCGATTGCAGCTTCTCGGGCTTTCCGAACCTCGTCGCGTCTCTCTTCGTTTTCCTCCTTCAGCCGTTCCTCAACATCGTCTCTAATAGCACCGAGATCTGGTGGTATTGTCTGGAGCTGAACGCTTGGTGCTGCTTCCACAAACCGGAGCTGTTCCGTAACATGTTGCACAATCTCCTGCAGTCGCTTCGGGGGGTTCCGATTCACTCTTGGCTCGCCCAGGATTTGTTCCAGAGTAGGGAAGAGGGTATCCTGCCGGAAGTGATCACGCCATGGGGCATGCTCTGGGAGAATGGGGTTAATCTTGTCTTGAGCATTGATAGCAATACTCGTCTCATAAGTCCACGCCCTCGCCACGTTTCTGGGAGTGTAGCCGCCGCCTCCAAAGAGGATCATGGGGATGCCCATTTCTTTGCAGAACTTGACGCAGGCACCGTGGCCCTGAACTTGGAGGTTGAAGCGGCCCAGACGATCGCCGGCCAAAGAATCCGCACCGCATTGCAAAGCGATTGCACCCGGTCGGAACTTCTCCACAATCTTGCCAACGACAGTGTTAAATAAATGGTCGTATTGCTCATCAGTGATCCCGTCGTTCAATGGTACGTTGAAAGCATGGTGAGCGCCCGGATTATGCTCGCTCTTAGGGCCGTTGTCGTCGAGGGCGCCAGTCCCCGGGAAGAAGTTATTCGGGTCATATTTGTGAAAAGAGACTGTCATGACTCTGTCCGTTGAAAAAAAGGCTTCTTCAACACCGTCTCCATGGTGCACATCGATGTCGATGTACAATACTCGTGGGTAGTATCGAAGGAGTTCAAGAATGGCGATCACGATGTCGTTGATGTAACAAAATCCAGACGCTTCGGACCTCTTGGCATGATGAAGACCGCCACCCCAGGAGATGGCAATGTCAGACTGCTTAGAGCAAATCTTCCTGGCCGCGTCAAGAGATCCACCGGCTGATAATGAACAGTAGTTGAACAGGCCATCAAAGAGGGGACAATCAGAACCACCAAGGTTGAACTTGAGATCAACCCCTTGGTTCTCGAGATCCCGAGGTACTGGCTCCGGAAGGACAGTACCAAGGAAATCTAGATAGTCAGAAGAATGAAATTCTGCAAGCTCCTCATATGTGGCGGCTCTGGAGATGTAGTTATCCATCGCGAATGACATTCCGTAAGAGTAGATGAGACTCTTGGACAGGGTTAATCGCCACGGTTTCATGGGATGAGTGACCCCGAAATGATGCTTCTCAATGTCCGGGTTGCAGTGGAAGGAAACGTTGTAACCCTTGGGTTTTGTGATACCAGACTCTTCAGCCAGACGCTTGCACTTGTTGTAGAATTTAGCATTGTCCATCTCACTAGCCAGCCCCAGTGGTTGATTGGAGAACTCCTCAACGACCGAGTTATCACGGTCCTCATCTGCAATATGAGGAAGGTAGTTGGGCTTAGGCACCCTGTACCTATAGGAGTCTATGTCCATTGTTGGAGCACAAGAAAAGAGGTGCTTTGGTTGGTACGGGTGTGAGATGTATTAAGCAGTAGCCCAGACGAAGAGTAACTTGAATAAGTCGTTGCTGCGTATCTGAGGCTAGATAATGATGATAGTGTGATTGTAAGATACCGATAACACAACAGATAGTATGAGGCGGCTGCAAAGCTCTTCAAGTGATGATTTTTGACGCAAGTTTGGGTGGTCGAGATGTGTGGTATGGTTAATGTAGTTGGTGAAATAGATAGCTCCAGATCTCAGGTGTCGAAAATGCACAAATGCAAGCGGTTGGCAATCGCGCGGGAGGCCCCACTGTTGCCTCAGATTGTGGATGGCCAGGGAAGTATAGCCAAGTTTCTTTCAGTACAGCTAGGTACTGAGGCTCCGTGTGAGTTTAGAGACACAAGGGACTTGAAAATACATTGATGTCGCCAGGAACAAGCCTGTAGCTTCTGTCTCTTAGTGCATCTTGGCCTAAGCCAGAACGGTCATAGCACGGGCGAATAACTGTGGCTTCGATACCTACCTTAGTACCTAAGTGGCTGTGAGAAACAACCTGTTGAACATGCTGCCTTAGTACCTACTCCGTAGGTTCCCCAACTCTCAAAACTTACACCAGAAACGCCTCCACCTTTTCCCTTCATACATCCTAATTCTGCCTGCCCATCCTTCTCAAATAGAGCACCCTGAAGAGAACACACACGCGGCTGCTGCTTTTGATTCCGGCAGAGCAGAGCAGAGCACCGCGACTTCCACTACTCTCAAGTCAAAAGAAAGGACAAGCGAGCAAGTGGGTATCGAGGTGAGCCGAGCCCGAGTCATTCATGTCGAGTTGCACTCCGCGTTCTTCTTTGGACTTGCTTGAGTTTGACCCAAAGCATTGCCTTTGCCTTTGCCTTTGCCTTTGCCTTCGTCTTTGCCTCGCAGGTTGCCGGTAATAGCCATTTACTGCCCTGCTATTTCATCTACCATTTGGCTCTGGGACTCGTATCCGTCAGGCTATCGGACCACTTGATTTTCTAGACCATCGCCCTTGTCCTGTCTTGTCTACATCAAGCCAACCAGCCATCATCATATCGATTCATTTCATCTGCATTGTCATCAATCTTTTCTTCTTCCTCTTCCTTCCTGACATCTCCCATCCATGCTGGTCTCGCCACACATCGCTGCGCATTCGTTTACACTGTCACACGGGTCTCGGGCATCAGGCTTTGACGTTATCGCATTTTTCTCTTAGCTAGTATTGCTCGACTTTCTTATCGTTAACAATCATGCCTAGAGACGACTTGTCTATCGACTTCGTCAAGAGGATGCCTCAAGCCGAAGCCCTCGACCCTGGCTTGATCCTCGACGACTGGATTAACCGCGTCCAAAATCTCCCCGAAGAGATCCGCTTCATACAAGAAGAGGTCGCCGATAAAGATCGTCAATACTCCGAGTGCTTACGTACAATCGAGGACCGGGACGGGAAGATTCAAAAATGGATCAAGACAAACGGAAGCCATGAGCCGAACCCTAAGGAAGACCTTCTTCGAAAGCAAGTCCGCGACAGTTTTGCGCAAGCCGACCAACTATCGAAAGAAAAGATCGCACTGTGCCAGAAGATGCAGATCATAGTAGACAAGCATCTCAAAAACTTGGACAGTCAAATCAAGTTGCTTTACGACCGAGCCGAGCCTGGCTTTACCGATCCTGACGAAGTTCCCTCACTACTTCGACCAAGCGCTGCAAATCACACCGCCCCTTCGATCCGGGCCATAAACCCAGCAAGTCATATGACCACCACAGCTGGTCCCTCAACTCCTCTTGCCGCTGCGCAAACCTCTTCCAATCCCGCACTTGCTCGACTTCCCAACCACCCTAATGTTCGTCACGCACAGTCTCAGCAGCACGCAGCGTCTGCTCCGGCAACACCCGCAGCCAGCATGATTCTGAACCGACAAAGAGAAGGTTCTGCAGGACCCGCGACAAAGCGCGTTGCTCGGGTGAACCCCGCTTTGGGGACTATGCCAATTGCATCAAGCGGTTTGGCAAGACATTCATCACTTGGACCCGGCACCCCTAAGGGCGGTGCCATTGGAGGGTCTGGTGTTGCGAGAGCAGGCAGCGCAGGCCCAAGAACCGGATCTGTGAAGTCAACAGGACCCTTGAGCGGCCGTCGAGGTACGCCAACTGGTGGGATACGGAAGAAGTCTACCAACAAGTCGAATCTTTCCCGGGTTAAGAAAGCCTCAAATCGAAACTCGCCTGCGCCAACGAATGATAGTGAACTTTCGGATGTCGACAGTGGCAGTGGGGAGGACGAAGATGGCGCCGACGGTCGGTCAAGAGGTACGCCCGTGGCCGATGGTAAAGATGTTGACGGAGATGATATTATAGGAGATGCTGACGATGACGACGAAGAGGCTGGCGATGACAAGAAGTATTGCCTTTGCCATAACGTGAGCTACGGGGACATGGTCGCGTGCGACAACGACAATTGTCCGTATGAGTGGTTTCACTGGTCATGCGTGGATCTCAAGAGCGAGCCCAACGGGACATGGTACTGTCCTAAATGTAGAGAAAAGCTACAAAAGAAGGGCAAGTAGGAAGGCCCTGAAACCTATGAGCTTTACGTACCATATCCCAATTGAGGTGATCAGGACTTGTTGAGGAAAGCAGTCCGGTTAAAAGTGGCGTTTGGGAAAGGCATATAATATACCCATGTTGCTTTGAGCATTTGAGCAGTATAGTTTCTGGTAGTCGAACGCATAAGCTGAAGATGCACGCATTGCTCAACTCCTCTCGGAATCTGATGATCTACTTGGGATTCAATATGCCTATGTCGGTCCAAGAACACACTGAACAACCCCTCTTCGGACCCCCTCTACCTCTTCTCTGAGTTGTTCCACTCGGGCTCCTTTCTGACGTGCTTTGTCAATAAAGTCATCCAGTGAACCACCAACCCCAAAGTATAGGCGTTTTGCGCCCACAAGAGCAGCCGCTTCGTTTCCATCGGTCTTATTCTCCTTTTCCAGTATTAAGAAGAGGGTTTCGAGGAAGGCCTGGAGGGCAAATGGAGAGTAAATTGTTTCTGCACCGAGAAGCAGCGTGCTCCGTTCCTGAACAGGGCTTGAAGGTAGAGCGTATATGAGATCGACGAATTCCTGTGACCAAGCACCAGACACAAACGAGAGAGTGACGTTCGCTTCCTTGAGTGATTGTTCAAAGGCGGCGAGAACATCAGTGCCTAGCTCGACCTCGCCCTCGATTGAGAAAGCTTGTTGAAGAGCAGGTATATGAGGGTTGTTAAGGGCCCATGAAAGGATGAAGTTGGGCAAAGTGACGAGCTGGAGAACTGAAGGGTTATAGTCTGCCATGATAAGAGACAGTGGCTTCTTTTCGAATGTTGAGGCCATGGCCCATTGGAAGACTGCCAGAGATGGTAGAGCTGTACCGCATCCAAGCTGTAGCTCTAGGGTTAGATATATCACGCTATAAGTATAAGTTTATTTCACATACCTCCATGACTCGAAGCCCCTTTTGTACCAATGCTGAGGTGACGTTATTCGCAGCTAGTACCTTGACTAAATCGACACTGCTCTCCCAGCTCTTAAAACCGCCCTCATAAACACCCGTTTTCACGTCATGGCTTCCCAAGCCTTCAGACTGGGCACCAGCAACGTCTTCCTCCTCGGCCATAAGCTGCACCCTCACGTCCCATAACTCTCTCCGTGATAGCTGGATAGTAGTTCCATCATCGAGCGTCACATCCAGAAGGCTATAAGCGATCTTCGACGGTAGCTGAGCAAGCAAATCAGAGAGTTGGTGAACAGTTGGTGGGAGCTGAGGCTTTCCTGGGACGGGAAATGCGCTGGTGGTGGCAGCAGCAGCAGCAGTTGTTGTGGACTTGACGACAGAAGGAGTCTGCTCATTATCGGAGATATCGTCACCGGCGAAATCAAATGAAAATGACATTGTGAAAGGAGTTTTGCTCACCACTTAAAGAGCTTTTGAGACTTTGATAGGTAGTAGGTACAGATAAAAAGTTGTAAGTGTGTGCACTGTGTAGTGGGGCAGCAGAGGCGGATAGTGGTAGCGTGCTGGTCACTCTCGACTCCCGCAATTCTGTCCGAGATCATTCTCAACGACTCGTCCTTACTAGTCAAGAACACAGCAAGTGAGTTCTT
This sequence comes from Fusarium subglutinans, assembly GCF_013396075.1. Taxonomy (NCBI): domain Eukaryota; kingdom Fungi; phylum Ascomycota; class Sordariomycetes; order Hypocreales; family Nectriaceae; genus Fusarium; species Fusarium subglutinans. Next base: position 134,761 of record NW_023502155.1, read on the forward strand.
GTTTCTATATGTCATTAGAACGGGCTGGCTTACAGACCTTTGAAGAACTCATCCAATATGCGCTCATCTCTGATGAGACTGGCATCAGCCGCAAACACACAACGAGGCCTTAAGCCCAATCCTACTGCCCTTCTTCCTCCTATTCCCTTATACCGCCGACTCCTCCGTGCCCATCGCAAGCATTTGCCAGCTGAGATGAGAGTTCTTGGAGATGAGTACATCAAGGCTGAGTTCAGAGCGCACAGAAAGGTGGATAACCCGGCTCATCTGGTATGTTCCGTGCAAAAGACCTAGCAAGAACATCATGCTAAGCAGTTCCAAGATTGGTTTCCTAACAGAGTGGCAAATGTATGCGCAAAAAATTGAAGGCGATCAGTGGGTGGGTGATAAGTTGGATGAGCAGAAGCTCTCAAAGATGAGCGGTAAGTAAGAACGAGCCACGCACGAATATTTGAATTTAACATGTAGCAGATGAACAAATACACCAATTATACGAGTTGATGCAGGCCATTCAAAACCGGAGCAAAGAAGGTGGCGGCCAGGAGTCATAGATATGGTCACACGGAGAAAGGCCAAGACTAAAGAATTCATGGCCAAACAACAAAGGCTAAGATATTACTCATCGTTTTGCTCGTATTACTGACTCGAACATGTGTTCCTCAAAAGTTTGTACAATATAGAGACCAGACCTTTTCCGATGTATTAACTACAAGCATGCCGTTACTAAATAAATACCACCACTGAATATCTACTTGCCTCCCATTGCTTCAACAATCCATGTAGCTTGGATAGCGCTGACCTTCTTGGCATAATTCTTATTTGTGTAGACGTGCTCGAGGAACATGATAGCTTCTTTCTTCTGCCCATGCAATACGCTGGCAGGATGGATGGCAACGACGTGTTTGCCTTGGATTGTGACAAAGCTGCCGTCGGGAGCCAGCATAGCAGTTTTCAGAGCGAAACCTTTCAAGAAACACTTGAGGACTTGCTCAGCGCGTTCTGGGGAGATAGGAACGAATGGTTGAGGATCAGCTGGCGGAGCCTCATCCAGGAGCTTCTCCTTAAGACACATACCCCGAAGCTGCCTCCGAATGTTCAGAGCCTGTTTCATGTTTCTCATGTTGATCTTCCGTTGCTTGCACCAGTTCACTCTGTCTGCGTTCTCCGCGGTGTATTGTTGGATGGTAGTAAGATATGTGATGATGTCTCCCTCGCGGCGTTGGAGCTCCTTTCTGAAGGTTTCCACCTCTTCTTGGGCCTGTTCAGACTGGATACTCAAGAATATATCCTCTCCAGATGTGATACAGGAAATTATGTCGATCGCCTCGACCACACAATCAAACTCGGGATCCGCAGCAGCAAGCAGAACAGCCCCCAACGGCGCGGAAATAGGAAAGCGGGCCATCGTTTCGCCAGTCCTCGTGATAGTGCCATCATCATTGAGAGCACCGAGGAAGTGCAAGTGAATCAGAGCCTTCTCAATTGCTTCTGTCTCTGGGGGATCCATGAGAGGGAAAGCAAGGACATCCTGGATTCCTCGTGCCTTCATGGTCAGAACTGCTCCCAAGACGTCGTTGCGAAGAATCTCGGGAAGATCGGAATCTAGCAGTGTCTTGAAGGCCGATTCTGGGTATAATCTAAAGCACTTTCCCGGTCCCTCACGGCCTGCTCGACCAGTTCGCTGCACAGCGGAAGATTTCGAGATAGGTTTTGCAAGAAGAGATTCCATGCCTAGGCGTGCTCGGTATTGCTTCACTTTTGCTTTACCACAATCCACCACATATCTGACTCCGGGCACAGTGACTGATGTTTCAGCAATATTTGTCGCCAGCACAATCTTACGCGTAAAAGGAGTCTTGACAGGTAAGAAGGCCTCGCGCTGCGCGTCCATCGAGAGTTGACCATACAAAGGGAACACCTTGATCTTTGGGACATTAGAGGCAAGAGTTTCTGCATATTCCTCAATCAGCTTTTGAGCAGCCTCAATCTCTTCCTGGCCGGTCAGGAAAGCAAGGATATCTCCCGGGAGCTGCTCTTGCAGGTGTATCTTGTATATCGTCTTGAGAAGGGCGTCCTGGATGTCGGGTACAGGTCGCGGTTCATGGTGAACTGTGACAGGGTACTGTCGTCCCTTGATCTTAAGAACCTGTAGTGTGCTTTCGCCCTCGTTCTTTGGTCGCACGTCCTTGAAGAACTCTTGAATGCCCTCCACGTCTGCCGTCGCACTCATGATGACCACTTTGAGCGGGATGCCCCCGCGGCCAGACAAGTCGCTTGCGAGAATCTGCTTCAGGAAACCAACGAGAAGATCAACATCAAGGCTGCGCTCATGAATTTCGTCGACTACGATAGCGCTGTAGCTGCTGAGATTGGGGTCCCGTAGAAGTTCCTGAAGCAACATACCCTCAGTCAAGAATTTGATCCTTGATCCCTTGGGGACTTGGTGGTCAAATCGAACCGAGTAACCGACCAAGCCATCTCGTCGTCCTTTCCCTAGAGGAGTCCCGGCTTCTTGAGAAACACGATGAGCCAAAGTCGTCGCGGCGACTCGCCGAGGCTGCGTGATTGCGACCATGCCACCCACTGAAGTCTCGTCGTCTGAGCCAGCGATCTTGATCTTTTGACGTCTACACCAGGGCTCTTGATAGAGAAATTGAGGAACCTGAGTACTTTTTCCAGAACCTGTCTCACCTGCTAGCACGAGCACGTCGCTTCCGGACTTTTGCAGGGCCTTCCGAATGTCCTCGCGATACTGCCATATCGGAAGCTCTTTGCGTGCCTTGAGCAGTTTTGGATCATCCCGAGTCCGAGACCTATCGCTTGTATCGCACCTTCTAGGAGGCTCCTTATGCTCTGGCTTTTGCTTCTTTGCTTCTGTGGTGGCGACAGAGGCAGCTGAGGGGGTGGCTGTAGGGCTGTCTGATGCTGATGTTGAGGCGACAGGTACAGCCTTTGAGGGCGCTGTGAGATACCCTTCGAGAGAAATTGATTTCCCCCCTATCGTAATAGCATTTGGATCTGCCTTGTTTTTGGTTTTCCTCTTCTTCGCCGGAGGAGGGCCAGAATTATCAGTCGCCATGGTGCAGGGCGAAAAGTTGGCGACGGTGGAAATTTTCACTCGGATCCAATGTCGATAGCTGGAAGGCAATCACTAGGATCAGAATTATACCTGACCAGAGACCGAAACAACCCCGACAAAATAAATGTGACATGAGGCGGTCTATCAAGCACTATAGATGCTCCACTTATTTAGTTCATGCTCTCTCACTGTCTCCACCATCTACCTACCTAAGTACCTACCATATAAGGTAGGTATTCACCATCATCTTGGGTTATAAAACCATGGCTTATTACGCCGTACTTCATTATTGAAAGAGCTTAGAAAATTATGAAAGGGACTGATTCTGAAAAGTCTTAAAATTATTTGCCATCAAATATACCTTGCTTTCGTTGGATGCAATCAAATCTAAACACCATAAATCTCTACTTAGACTCCCGGTCAAGGTTAGATATCCTGGCCTGATATATCCCTGCTTCCCCATCCCAAGTTACCAATGCTCGAGAGTCGCCGCTCAATATGGTTGCGTACCTATGATAGAAACTGGGTTTGAATATCAAATATCAAACAACCAAATCTAAAAAATCTAGAAATCTTCGAAGTTGTCTCAACCTTTATTTCACAGGTAATTGAACATTTACCTGTTGTCCCTAAACAATACAACTATTATGGGTCGTTTGCTTCAATACTCCTCCATATCAATGAATGTGCAGAGCTCAAGTCGACGAAGTCAAGATTCAGAGGCGACATAAAATACCTTGGACGCCCGATACATGGCTCCGAAAACCCGCAAGTATCAACATACGTCTTCTTAGATGCTTAAACGTCGTTCGACTTTCATGTATGCATGCCTGTGAGAATGCTCCAAAACCCAGATTCTGTTTACTTGGTTTATACAGTTGATCACGACCAAGACGGGATTTAACCTGCGATGCTGTAATAGAAACGTCTAAATAGACATATTAAATCCCAATGTGCTCATCGTCCCCTATCCCAACACAGTTGCTATGTATCATCGTGTTCTCAATTGCCCCTTACTTGATACGGGCCAATCGTTCTCGGTTCATTCTCGTGGCATCGTCAACAGCATCGCTCTGTGCTAAGTCAGCAAAATAATTCTTGCTTTAAAATTGAGAACACCACTTGCCTTGTTCATAATACGGTCGATCTGCTTGTTCTGCGAGTCAACCTCCTTGCCAATAGCTCTGCCGACCATATTCATCATGGACACTTGGCCCTCAAGCTCGGTGATGCCATCATCGATCTGGTCCTCAAGCTCATCCGCTCCCTCCTCATCGTCAAGGTTAAATTTGCCGTAATCTTTCTTACGAGGTTGCTGTCGTGGCCGACCCACGGTGCTCATGTCTCTGAAGTTGCCTTCCATGCGCTGGTTGGCTTGGAAACCATCACGGCGGGTGGCTTCTCGTTGTTCTCGCTCAGATCGATGGCGTGCCATAACCTCATCGTCTGCTTTTTGCTTGCGTTGCTTGGAAGTAAAAGGGTTGCTGACATGCACGGCAAACATACTTCCGTTGAGTGTCTTGAGTTCGGCAGCCCGGTCCTGAGCAATCTTGTTCTGGTTGGCGGCTAGATCAAGATGCTTCTCCGTGTTGTTCAATCGCTCTCCTTGAGCTCCTAGGCGAGCCAGGGTGGCGCGACCGACTTCGTTGGCTTGTCGGGCCATTTGTACCGACCGGTTGACAGAGGATGCACTGTCCTGCTGAAGTTGTCGCTTCTCCGCCAGAATGGATTGATATTCAGCTTCTTCTTGCTCCTCAGCGGTCAACTCGCGCTCCTCACCATAACCGCCGTACGAGCCACCATCGGCTCCTGACTGCGGACCGTTGTTGGTAGGCTGTTGCTTCTGGGCCTGGCGTTCCTGAGCACCAGCGAACAAGTTGTCTCTGTTGGTGTCAGGCTCGCTGGGTCCGAAACCACCATAGCCACCGGGGCCTCTCGCACCAGCAGCTGGGCCGGGACTGTTGTACCTGTTCTGAGGAGCAGAGTCGCCATATCGATTTCCACCATAGCCGCCGCCGGAGCCGTATCGGTCAGCCCCATATCCGCTCGGAGGCTGGGGTTGAGAATTGGGGCCTCCTTGCGCAGGAGCGGGAGCACCGTAGGAATTCGGAGCCTGGGCGGCAGGGCCGTTGTTGAGACCAGCGCGGGCTTGCTGGTAAGGAGTTACGTTGGCATACTTTGCGTCGTCGGCATAGGGGTCTTTTCCGCCTTGTTTGGCATAAGGATTCTCAGAGGTACTGGACTGAGACGACTTCTTGCGACCAAAGAGGGCGTGGCGGTTGGCGTCATCACCATCATCGCCTTTCTTTCCGAAGCCAAACTTCTTCATGGCGAGATTTGTTGGATGTGGAACGGGATTGAGATGCTCACGAGTTGTTGCGGTAAATTGCGCTAGGTAGTGAGAAAGGAAATAGAGAATTATGAAAGTAATGGAAGGGCTGAAAGGAAAAGAGGATGATAGTGCTGTCTTAAGAGAGGGCCGATAGTGGTTTGCTGCAGTGTTAACTAGAGGTACCGGTGGTTTATTGGGGAGAACGGACCCTGGGCTTAGCCTGGGCGGTGTCCCCTGACCCCTCCACTCGAACGTCGAAACTCACCCGTGTCTAAGGTAAAAGGATTGGATAAGGTAGGTACTTTTTCATGCTTGTGGCGTGCTTATCCTTTATTTCTTCCATCGTTTCGGGCATGGAGCACACGCCTCTCAGGCCTAGACTGATAGAAGGTTTCGATTTGCAAGGCATGATCTCGTTATGCAATAGGCGCCCAACAAGCGCCCGAGATCCAATACATCCGATCCAGAGAATTGCACTTAGACCCTTTAGTCTAATCCCAGGCCCCTGGTGTTGCAGCCGCAATTTGGACCCTCCCGTCTCTCTCCATGACAAGTCCCTGAATCCTCAAGCATATTCTTCATGGCGGCCATTCGCCATTGTGTTTTCATTGCAGTCCTGCAGCAATATCGATGCGTTGAGTGGGTTGTCTACTATACCTATTCTATTGCGACAGGCAAGGTACCTTAGTACTTAAGAGTCGCCAGCAAATGTGGCTTTGGGTCTCATCGCCGTCTATCCCGAGAGAGTGGCTCAGCCATTTCGATGCGTCAGCCATGGCGCCGCCTGCGTGTCCGATTTCGTTCGACGAAGGCATCCATAAATTCATCCAGGCCGTATTTTTCACAATACTCGTTTCAAGCTATATAGCATGGAATATTAATGTGTTTGACCTGGAGCTAGATATGAAGCTTTAGAGGTGTTCACGGTAAAGCCAAAGCGACCCTGGCCTTTGTTTGAAGAGCAACTGTGAGAGTCAGACTCCTGTATCAATATAGTTTCACCTGTGGAGCCTATCCCATGACTGAAGGGCTTCGTTACATAGGTATTCCATGTTCTGGAAAAGCTCTGGAATGAGGACATCACAATTGTGTCCAAGGCCTGCCGAACCATTACTCCCCAGTAGAAAGAACAGAGGTTTTATGACTCTTTGGCCAGCTTATTGTCTCCGAAGCTGAAGCTGAAATTGGGATCTTTGGTTGTTGCACCAGCAGGTGGGTGACTCACTGACAGACAATGGACCTTGTGAGCGTGCAATCTGAATATTCGACTAGATGCTCTATCGGCAGGATATGCTGGCATTAACGTACCTCGAAACGATCTCTTTTTAAGAACACTACATGCTAAGACCGGGTCATAGTTAAGTGCTTGCAACAGTACTCAGCAAGTAGGTAGGTAGTCTTAGACAAATGGAAACTCCAAAGGAGATGACCCAGGTATCTCGATGTGCCTATTTCGCCTTTAGATCATTAGGTGCAGATGTACTCATTCTAACCGTAAACTGTTTCCTTTCCTTTCTCCTACCTATTTTAAAGACCAACTGGGAGCTAGGGTAGTACCCCATAACCGACTCAGTATGGACGACTGGATCAATCCACTGGCCATAGGTAAGGTAGGTACTGGCTCAGGGCCCCACAGAGACAACAAGTACCGAGCATCAGGTACTATGATGGTTAAGAAGAAAAAAGGAAGCATTTACAGACGTGTATAGAGCTATTGTTAACTAACATAGTGACTGAGATCAAGTATCAGATACTTACCTATATGAAATGTTGTAAAGCTACTAGGCAGGGCTAGAATGGTAGAAAGAGAATTACTGTGACCGCTACCTAACCTGGGCTGCCTACCTACCTAGGTACCTACCCAAAATGTATTCCGGCCGTTCAATGATATAGACTGACGGAAGGGACCATTAAGGCGATCACGGTATCCCAGGTTCCCCTAAGACTCTCTTGATTGGTCGCTTGGCCGATGCGTCACCTCTGACTCGCCAGCTGGGAGACTTTATTCAGCCTCCATTACCTTACATTTACTTTCTATCTTCAATTTTCAAAAGCTAAAGAGCGTGGAAACCTTCATCTTGCAGTCATACATCTTGCCGAAAAAGTCATACTCGACCGAAACTGCCTTACCTTATATAAACCCACCAAGGCTCCCTTTTCCTCTCAATCATGCCTTTCCTCTCCTGAGCTGGCAACTGACCGCCCTAACACAATCCTCCAGAGACGTGATCACTACACTTGGATCAACTCCCAATACTTCTTCAAGTAATCAGCAAGATGATATTCCGGATATATTACGCTGTCCCTTTTCTTTATACTCGATATTCTCCCCTTTTATCGCTTTTATATCGGCACATGCTGTCATCAATATCTTGAGAACCCCTACTCAGCATCACTTATTTATCGGATTTTGTGTTAAACCTTCTGAAGAGTCCTACGCCCACTACAACACGATCATGGCGTCTGTATTCACATATGACCCTGATCCTCCAAGGGTGTCTTCGCCTTGGACTCCGCTAAGCGTGTCAGGGAAGGACGAGGGTGCTCAGGGTACAGAGCCTCGCCGACCAGCACAAGAACCTCAGCCAGGGTTACTATCTGAGTATGGGGTCATCAAACTACAGGCCGAACCACAAGAGGGCCCTACTGAATACAAGCTTCACCTACTCCTCCGACCCCGGAGGGTATTTAAGAGTATGAGCACTGCCGGAACATCGCGCCACGCTCGATTGAATATGCCCTCAACCGCCTCTCTCACACCTTCTAGCCAGGCTCGTGAACAAACCCGCCAACAGAGGCTTCAGCACTTGACTACCCAGCTCCTGTGGAGGTTGCAACAGTCCTCTCCATATCACGCATCCAGTTCTAAAGAGCTGGCAATTCCAAGACTACCCGATGACAGTGTTGATCTTTCTGCTCCTGTGCAGTTGAGTGAACTTGTCCCTGGATTGGAGGAATCAAGGGGAGCCTTGTACGAGATTGGTGTCGCTGATGATGGCACTCTTGTTGGCCTCACCAAAGATGAGATGGAAGAGAGTCTCACAACTTTAAGAGTAATGGCCGCAAGCTTAGGTTGTTCTGTTGAAGTTCATCGGAGAGTCATTGTTGGTGACTGCGAGTGGGTCGAGTCGACCGAGTTGGTCGACAGTTTTGTTGCCTCACCGCTTCAAATTATTAGAAACGGAAAACTCTGGGTTGCCGAAGCACTTGTCAAGCCCAACTTTGGTTTCTTGGATGAGGAGAACGGATCTAATAGTTCTCACAAGAACGAGCAAGCCATTACAGAGAGCGCTGCCGTACCTAGCCGTGGTAGTTCAACAACACCACAGTTAAGAGTCACCTTCACCGGTCCTACCACATCAGGTAAATCAAGTCTTTTAGGGACTCTATCAACCGGGACACTAGACAACGGGCGTGGCAATAGTCGACTCAGCTTGCTCAAGCATAGACACGAAGTGGCCACCGGGGTTACCAGTTCAATAGCTCAGGAACTCATCGGATACAAAGACCAGTCAATTCTAAACTACAGTCACGGAAACATCGAGTCTTGGGTCGATATACACGACTGTTCCGAGGGTGGTCGCTTGGTGTTTGTTTCTGACTCTGCTGGCCATCCAAGATATCGCCGGACAGTTCTTCGTGGGCTGATGAACTGGGCACCTCATTGGATAATCTTGTGCTTGGCTGTAGATGATGGAGATACAGCCACCAAAGGACATGGGGTAACATCCTCAACGCAGGATGTTCTGGGAGTCACATCAGTGGGAGCTGATCTTGTCAAAGCCCATCTTACATTATCACTCAAATTGGATATCCCTTTGGCAGTTGTCATCACCAAAATGGATCTCGCTTCCAGGACAAGCGCGCATAAAACCACAAACAAGATCTTGTCGGCCGTCAAAGAAGCTGGGCGTATACCCAAAATCCTGCGGCCTGATCAGAAGGTATGGAGCGATTTGGACCGAGTACCTGACGATGACTCGGCCAAGGTCCAAGACCTACTTAAGGGGATCTCGGAGAGTGGCAACCTAACCGAAATTGTTCCAATAGCATTCACAAGTGCAGTAAGAGGAAGTGGTATTGGCCTCCTGCATGCACTTTTGGAAAACCTGCCATTGCCGCCAACACCGACCGCTCGTGACTATGTTGGGATGGCGTTGAATCCAGAGCAGCCGAAATGCCTATTCCATATCGACGATACCTTTTCTCTGCCAACGTCGTACAGCAACATGACAGGTGCCTTGGGAAAACAAGCAGACCCTGGTATTGTCGTGTCAGGCTATCTCAGGTTTGGACGACTCGCTGTTGGGGACAAGATTGTTATTGGACCTTTCCCACCAAATGATGACGAAGCTCGCGACTTAACCCCGGAGGATAGGCAATCTCCTGGTAGCTACGGACTCTCGATTTCGCACCCTTCTTCTGCAGAGTTGGCCCGCATTGCCATGAAAAATGCCGTCTCTGCATCAGCGACTCCAGGGGAATGGCATGACGCTCAGATTGTGAGCATACGTAACTTGAGACTCCCTGTTCTGACTCTTGAATCTGGACAAGCCGGATCAATCGGTCTCGTCATACAATCACTCTCACACCGTTCCCAGAACGGCAATCCGGACTCCAATATTCCCATTGAGCCCCCACGCATTCGGCGTGGCATGATCTTGGCGATACCGTCGAAACATATGGCAGACACGGGGTTGAAGTTGCAAGCTGCGAGCGGCTTCACGGCCGTCTTTGATGACCCAGATGCTCAGGCCCTCGCAATCGGTTCCTTCGTAAATATCTACATCGCCAGTATTCGGACGGTGGCTCGCATACGTCAGATATCGCGTCAAGGTCCAGGATGGGAAGCAGGAGCAAGAGAAGCAGACGACATTGAGGAGATATTCGACCTCAACGACGACCTCGAAACGAGTAATGAGAAGGAGAAAACTGATTCGACGAGGGGCGGAGTGGAGATGGGCTTGGAGCTTATCCATCACCGTGAATGGATTGAGATGGGCTCACGAGTCATACTATTAGAAGGCGGAAGTCAGGATAAATCTGGACTAGAAGGATTTGTTGGAAAAGTTGTTGAGATTTATGATTGAACATTTGGCGTTTTTGGTGTAGAATACCGACACCTCTAGCTTGCCCTTTTGGATGATGCTTTTTAAATACTAGTTGCTTTCTTGAAGTCACAATGTCTCTCTGGATATCTTGTATCATAACTCCAGAAACGCCATTTGTATGCTGATATATGATGCTTTATATCTAAGCCCGAACCAAACCATAAAACAATGTCCAAGTTAAGACAAAGCCCGAGACGCCATTGAAGATGCCACCGAGCCAGAACTCGAACATGCCACGATAATAACGAGAAGGATCGAGAGGAGCGTGGCCTTTGGGGAGTGATTCCGGAGCTACCTTGAGGGCGTAAAAGAGGAGAGCAGTGATGCAGGAGAAGATGATGTAGACGAGGAAACCGTAATAAGATTCGAGGCCGAGGACACCGGCGCTGACCCCGAACAGAGACGCGGTAAGGCTGTGGAGGTTGGAGAGAGCCTGTATAGATGATCAGCTCGCAGGAACTTGAGCGTGGATAATGGATCGCTAGTGATAGCAACATTCATGAAGAGCGAGGGAGCGAACCTTTGTGTTATGGACCACAGACTCGGGAACGATGGGGTTAATCTGAAGCTCGCGCTCGGAAGGCATTGTTGCGGATGAAGATGGGCCACTCAAGTCAGGCTTTTCCAGATGAGAGCGATTGTAGGGAGACAGTATTGAAGTTCGAGGTTGTGGGTATAGCTTCGTATGGATGGATCTTGAAAGCAGCTAACAACGCGCTGGAGTGCCTAGCAGCGTTGTAATGACAGCGTGTCGGTCCGTCCAAAGTTCCGAGTGCCGATGGGTGAGGTAGGCTTGTATGGAGGTGAGCCTGGTTGGTTCATTTGGAATCAACCTTGCCCATGCTCAGTACCTAAGCTCGGCCCCCCAAGTGTACCTAAGAAAAGGACCCCTCCACTATGATTCCATATGGGCAGTCCTCGGCGGGGTATCTGTAGTTTAATTGGAACTTCTTTTAAAAGTCACAATCTGTAACTTGCAGTTATTCCTGAGCTGTTGGACCAATTTGACTTGACTACCTATAATTTGAACAGCACATACAATGTCGCAAGATTTCGCACCTCTCAAGAACGACCTGTTGCTTCGCGCAGCATGGGGTGGGTTGTCCAAGCCTCAGTTGTGAGAATCATGGGAAGAATTGTGCTGAGACTTGCTGTGTTGCAACTTAGGTCAGACCGTTGAACGCCCTCCTATGTGGGTGATGCGACAAGGTGAGAAGATATCTTGACCGACGGGTAAAAGCACACAATACTGACCTGATCAATTGTTAGCCGGCCGCTACCTACCCGAGTACCACGAAGCCAAAGGTAACCGAGACTTCTTCGAATGTTGCCGCGACCCTGAAGTCGCAACCGAAATCACCCTACAGCCTGTCCGTCGATTCGCAGGTCTCATCGATGCCGCCATTATCTTCTCCGATATTCTTGTCATCCCCCAGGCAATGGGTATGACTGTTGAGATGGTTGAGAAGAAGGGCCCTCATTTCCCGAACCCGCTCCAGAACCCCGATGACGGACAGTACGGTCAGGTGCTCGCTAAGAATGTCGATGTTGCCGCTGAACTCGGCTACGTGTACGACGCTATCACACTAACACGCCAGAAACTTGAGGGACAGGTGCCCTTGATTGGTTTCTGCGGCGCTCCCTGGACGCTGTTCTGCTACATGGTCGAGGGTGGTGGCACCAAGCTGTTTGCGCAGGTCAAGACATGGATCTACAAGTATCCTGAGGAGTCAAAGAAGCTTTTGGCCAAGATCGCCGATATATGCGTGGATCATCTGGCACTTCAAGTCAAGGCTGGTGCTCAGGTATAGAATGCTCTCCTCCAGAACTGCACTATATATGACTGACTTGCGAACTTTATAGCTGGTGATGGTCTTTGACTCCTGGGCAGGAGAGCTCGGCCCTTCTTCTTACCGTCAATTCTCTGAGCCCTACTTGAAGCAAATCGCTGAGAAGCTTCCCGCCAAGCTCCAGAGCCTCGGCGTGGACAAGGTTCCCATGACCGTGTTCCCCAAGGGTGCTTGGTACGCACTCGACTCTGCCTGCAACCTGGGTTATAATGTGGTTGGCATGGACTGGTTACATGATCCCAAGGAGGCCGTCAAGATCCGAGGTGACCGCAACATTGTGTTCCAGGGCAATGCTGACCCAGGGGTACTGTATGGTACCAAGGAGGCTATCACCAAGGCCGTGGAGGAGATGGTCGAGGGTTTCTGGGTCGGCAACAAGGGCTGGATCGCCAATCTTGGCCACGGTAAGTTCTCTGCGATACAATACTGGGCTGGACGTGGGGCTGACCTATTGCAGGAATTACACCTGGCGTAAACCCTGATCATCTCAAGCACTACTTCGAGGAGATTCACCGTTTGACCAAAAAGAACTAATGGCAAAAAAATCAATGTGTGCTGTGTTGATGAAGGCGTACTTTGAGCTATCATGTGTCTATGCTGGGTTGAACATCAAAGTAAATAAGGGGGGGGGGGGCATCAGAAAAGGATTGAGAGAATACCTTACCAGTAGACACGAAAAAAATGTAACATAGTAAAACAGCCTGGTCAAAGGTACTGAGAAAAATAACCCGTTGTTTGTAAATCGTTTAATAAATAGGAACCATTGGTATCTTGACTTTTGCTTTTCCCCCTTTCCACCCTTTGTCCTGTATGTTGACGCGTCCTTCATAAAATTGTCTACCTAGTAGCCAGGACCCTGCTTCAGATTCAATATCAAAGGCGCCAAAACACCGAGCTGTACTGTAAAATAACTAGACCCAATAGCAGTAGAACATGAAACCTCTCATCTCTAGAATTGGGCATGTTGAAACTTGGAGGTCATTGAAGTCCTATACCTTCTTGCCAAAGAGCCAGTTCTTGCCCTTCTGAGCCAACGACTCGCCAGCAGCACTAGGTGAGTTGGCAGACTTGGGCTCCTCCTCGTCAGTGATAGCTTCGTCGTTGCTGGGCTTGCGGGTCAACTCTGTCTCCTTGTCCTTGAAGACGTTGCCCGCGCCACCACGGCCAGAATGCTGAGCACCAGATGAGGGGCGTCGAGGGATACTTTTGTCTCGAGTCAGCAACGATTCCAGAGGGAATGATCCCTGATATTGACTGGCAGGGGGGATGATAAAAAAAACTTACGCTTCAACGTCCTGACGCTTGCGAGTTTCACGAGGGTCATCGTTCTTGGCCATGTTGCCTGTACCACCACGGCCGGTGGTGACAACAGAGCCCTTGAGAACGGGAGTCTGGAGCTTGCTGGGATCTGTCTTCTCAGTGTGGGTTGAGTCGGCCATGTTGCCAGCACCACCTCGACCGTGAGAGGAGAGCATTGTGAAAGATGTGTGAGTTTTGAAGAGAGGGTGTTGTTGTTTGTTGAGGGGTAGTGGTTGTGTAGGTGGTTGCCGTGTTCTTGAGTGACTAACAACCAAACTAATGGCTGTCCAGGAGTTGCTGAGTAGATTGAAAATTTGTCAAGTCGGACGCTCAGGAGCACGTCTCTAAGGAATTGTAATGATAAAGAGAAAAGTTTATTTGAGTGAAGGAGATTTAGCTGGAGGCGGTAGTGACGGTTTTTAACTCAATGCCAAGTCCTCGTGATTGATGTTGTAACTTGCTACCAAATTTTCCCCTGCCCTGGAAGTGTTCCCATGATCAACTAAACAGGGGAAAGAGAAAAAAATTCGATAGGTTCCTAGGCGCTGCGGCCTTTCCCCCCACCGAACCACTGCGCCCAGTCATAGAGTATATGGCCTAGACTGGCCTTGTGCTCACTAGGCTGCCCCGGACCTGGGCTACTGGGTTGTGAGCTATAGGGCGAGATCTCTTCAGCTGGGCGTTGTAGCTGAAGCTGCTTCTTCTGCACTACCTTGAAGTTTATTCTCGAGTCAAATTGTCCTAACTCTCTCTTTCAACCTCTGGTTGAATAGCGCTGTCCTCCTCTCAACCCTTGTCCATTTGAAGAATGAGGCTCAGTTAAAGCTCACCCAAGTCTAGGACAAGTACTGTAGACATAAGTACCCGTGCGCCAGTTCCACTTGGCCAGGGCACTAAGAGGCCATGTCCAGTCATAGAAATTGGTTGCGTAATAAATTTTGATGGCCTCGTGCTGCCCCAGATCTGGGCAGGGTACTTCCGATATACGAAGTCAATACAAGCTTTTCTGAGGCCCACGAGGGGTTCAGTGTTGAGAGCCTGGGGTCACTTGATGTCCGGGTGTTAGCCATAAATTGAAACCGAGTTACGAGGATGTTATCCTCACTTAGGGACCGCAAGGGGAATTATCGTACATCGAACCAATAGTTGCGAAAGCGCATAAGGTACTCCGTAAGGTAGGTAGGTAGGTAGGTAGGTAGGTAGGTAGGTAGCGAAAGACAAGTTCCTTGGTCGGTCTTCACATGAGGACATCAAAATTCTCCGTGAGTTGTGCGCCTACCACGTCAGGTATGCGACTCATGTCGGTAATGACAACACGAGTCTTCCATAAAATTCTCCCCTTTCATGGTCTCGGTCTCACTGTTCGGCCAAGTAGCAAGTAAGTTGGCCGAATGGCCTCTCGTCGCCAAGAGAATCTATTCATCAGAGATCTGTAGATCGTCTTCGCTCTCGCCGGGCTCCGAGTTCCCAGCGGCGCTCGCTCCCGCATAAGGCGTAAACTCTCATATTCTTGCGTGCCGGTACCAGCGTTTATCCATAGCCGTTTCTGTACTGGCGTGCCCCGACACGACGGGCTGGTCTGGCTCGGTGGCTCATAGCTACCTAGGTATGGAAGCTGGGGAGAACCTGCTCGAAAAGGCATTCAATCGCAAGCCTCATCCTCAAAACCTCGAAATGTGCAAGGGATGCTGCTGTTTGTGGCTTATAGCCTGTACTAACTACATAGCTAGATTCCATCAGGGTTGTTCCATGCTAATCAGACACAAGACCCTGAATTTGGCGGCTAAGCTTGTCTAAGTGCGATGACGTTGACTCCTTGAACCCCTGGTTCGGCCATGATACAGTCATCTTTTGCTCTCGAGCTAACTGGAACCCTTTGCCCTGTCGATCTCACACTTGGCTTCACACGCTTTATTGGCTCTTTAGAGGTGTCGAACTGCAGCATCACCGACATACTGAATTGCAAGCTAGGACAAAAGCATAAAGTATAAGAAATCGACTCAATTCCGAACACCAACGCCGGCATCTATGCCCAGTATTCATTGACATGACGCCTTGCCTGACAAGGGCAGTACCACTATACGTTTTGGCGGCATATCCTGGAGCCTTGTACAAAGAAAGGATAGTCATGATTTGGCCTATTTTCCAGTGCCGATTGCCTTTTGTGTGCGCCAGCTATTCCTTCTCCTGCGGATTGCAACTCTTTGAATAGTCAAATTTCCAAAGCCCATTTCTGATATGGTCAAACAATTATGGATATTTCCTTGGCGATATAGTTCACGCAGATTCTTCAGTTCTGATCGTACATCTCTTCATCACCTTCGCCCTTGATGTTGGCGTCCTTACGGATCGGGATTTTGATGCCTTGGTTTGCGAATTTCTTGCTCAATGGTGTACTTTCACACACGCCGGGGAACTTCTTGGCCGAGTACACGTGGAAACTCTCGCTGTAACACGACGACAGGATTGGCGCTCGGCCTTGGTTTACGTTGGTTCCCTGCCCTCCGGGGCGTCCAACATTGACGAAAGAGAACCTTAATCTGCAGCTTCAGCGTCAGCGATTACAAGCCACGGCACAGACCAAATCCAGTTGTCCTTACCGAAAGGTCCCTTCTGTACGGACGCTGAGGTCTTGGAGGACAAACCAGATACCTGATTGCCCTTCAGTGTCCTCGAGACGGAATGCGCTTGCGGCCAAACTGCCAATCAAGTTTCTCGTAAACATGCCTTGGGGCTGACCTCCAACCACTGCCATCCTAGTAAGCGAATTTTGATCCTGTCCATATCCATTGCGGAAAGGGGCACCTGGCGGGGGAGCGGAAGGTTCGGCACTGTAACCGCTATGTCGCGGGTAATATTGTTGGGGCGGACCGTAGGAACTGCTCGGCGGGTACGACGGTGCTACTCCTGCGTCAGACACGGATTTGTTCTCGCTTGTTATTCCTCCTGTTTCGACCAACCTTGACCATAGCTCTGCTGCACCGGTGGGGGATAATCCTGCCCATAGTTCATCCCTTGCGATTGCCCATATCCAGACTCGCGACTCGGGGGCAACGACTGTTGCTGGTACGAAGGGGTCCCTGGTTCTAAGGACGAATAAGTGTAGGTACTTGAGGATGCCGTAGCGCCAGTCCCGGTTGAGGACCGCACCAGATTGACTTCTTTGGTACCGTCATGATTCCACAGATCGACCGACAACACAAACATGGCGTGGTCTAGGGTACTACGCATTATGTATTAGCACAAGCCAAGGTGCCCCTTTTCTTTCTCGCGACTGCATCAACGTACTTGTAGTCAACCTCTTTACCCGTCTCGGTATTGATTATGACAAGACGTACACAGGGCGGCGGCGTGATTGGGCGACGATCCTAAATCAGAACTGTGAGACATATGATCGGGGCTCACAGGCAACGAAAGAAACAGACCTTATCGCCAAATCCACACATGCGCGCACGTACGGGTTGTTGCTTCACATCAAGACTATGAAATCGTTTCAGCGGCGTCGCGAAGGAAGTTTGAAGGATCTGCCTTGGCCACAAACCTGTACTTCCAGCCTGATCCTTCTTCAATCTTGGAGTAGGATGGGGGGACGTATTCGGAATCTTTCTGATAGTCGGTAGGGGATGGTCCCGAGGAAGGCGGGGGAGGAGGTTCATCATGTTGCGAAGGAGGAGGGACGTGTTGCTGGTGCGGATGGGGCCGAGGGTATTGACTTGGCTGAGGCTGTTGATATGGAGCTGGGGCATATGGCGGGAGTTGAGGCTGGTGATGGGGTGGTTGGCCATGGTGTTGATGCGAAGATAGCGAGTGGGAGGGTGGCGGCGGCGGTGGATGTTGGTGGTGAGGATGTGGAGCTGACGGCGGAGGAGGCAGAGGAGGATGAGACGAGTGGTGATGTTGACCCGGGGGCGGCAGAGGCGGAGGAGGATGCTGGTGTTGTTGGTAGGCATGAATTGGTGGTGGTGGTGCGCTGGAAGAATAGGCAGGGCCAGGGATTCGCTGAGACATGTCGGGCGGGTGATAGGCAGAATTCATTGCGGTTTGCGATCGATGATAAGATTATCGACAAATGGTGCCGGGTGTAAGTCTGCGTATAAATATAATATAAGAAGGAATAAAAAGGATGGTGAGGTAGGTATCCGTAGAGGATGGATGATCTGTGGAGGACGAAGCGAAGAGGAGAATCTGTGCGGGCAGGGCGAGCTATAAGAGCATATGCTCCGACAATTGTTGTGTTGCGTTACGTCGAAATCCCTTTGGAATTCGTCCTGAGCCAAAGAGCGAAGAGAAGCGAAACAAGACGAGACCAGATGTCGGTCGGCCTTTGGGGGGGACGAAAGCGCCAGCAGGCGAAGCCACCAGAAGGAGAGGCCGACGATACAAAGTAAGGGAAGGTAGGTAGGTAGGATGTAAATGAAGCTGGGCAAAAGCAAAGCAAAGTCAGTTAGGTACCTTAAGTTAGGCGCTGGAGGCACTATGGGATGTCGTCGACGTCGCGCGGGCGGCGGCAGGTGGAGAACCCAGAAGCCCGGCTGAAGGTAAAGTGTAAATTGATGGAAAGTTTGAGGTGGAGCTGGAGGTTTAGCTCCCAAGTGGCGCGGCCCGGGAGCGCTAAAAGGGCTTCGATTCCCTGGTCGGCTCCGTTATCCCAGGACTTATTGCCGTAATGGTCTCAAGCTGATGAACTCTGATCCCCACGATGATTTCAGTTCTATCCCGACGCAGTGGTTAAGGTATGGCATAGCATATCTAGGCGTTCCCGAGAATTAGACAGAAAGGTCATAGAGGGCTTGGACCGAACCAACCGGTAGCTGAGGCAGCTTAGCGAGCGAGGGGAGCCAAGATCTGTGACTCCTCAGCTCTGGACTGGGCTGAGTGAGCTGGGCTGAACTGGACAAAGACTTTGTTGCGGTTGAGACCTTGACTGAGACCTTGACTGAGACTCGACAAGGACTGGGCCGTCGGGGTTTATGAAGTAGGCGTCAGCAAAGAGACGAGAAAAAGAAACAAGACGGGGAAAAGGACCTAGGCAGCACACCCCCAACAAAGTGTAGCACAAGGTGAATGGGCGAGGAAAAGAAAGGTACATATGGACGAACGCAAGCCACATGATACCACAATCAGAGACAGTAAGTAACACATGCTGAGCGAGCACACCATCTTCTATCCAAGTTGCTCGGAGAATGTTGTTTCGGTCAGTACCACAGCCAGCCACATTGCTAGCTGAACGACATGACTGCATCCTCGTGGGATAAACACTTGTGTTGGGGTTGCGTCGCTTTGTCCCTACCTGATGGAGAAACCACCTCGATCGATTCCTTGGCCTTGAACCCGCAATGTCTTGATCAGAGGCTTTGTTCAACATCCTTACAATTCATTGTGTCTCGCCTGATAACGGCTCGACTACCTATTATTCGTCTGGTTGCTGCCAATCCGGTCTAATTTCGGATGGAATCTCATCAACCGCACGATACATGGTACAAATCCAGTGCACAAGACATTTGAACCCAATTGGGAGTGATTACAGAAAGACATTGCGGCTACCAACAGGGTAAGTTTGATTGGCAAAGTCAATTGAAAGTCTATAAATACAACAAATACATTTTCGGGGGTACATGTTGTTTCGGCATATTATCAAAACCAAGCCCTCAATTCGTAACTTGAAATGCTCAATACTGGCTGGATATGGACTTCAGAAAACATTGGATGTATGACTCTACCTATCTTCAGCACCGTGTTATCTGCGTGTCTCCTGATTGGTGGGCCTGTCAACATCTTTCCCCCGATGGTCGGTCTATGCCAGTGTTTATTTGGTTATGTGGTGCCTGACCAGAGCCCCAATCACATTGCCCCAGCATATGAAATGAGGCATGGTGGTGCCGCCAAACCTATACACGAAGCCCCGCCATCGTCTTAAAGCCCCGCAGTCGGAGTCATTAGCAGTCACCACAGATAATAATAAATTCCCCGACTGCCTTACCTTGCTGTGTGATTTACCTAATTCAAACTACCTACCCATACCTAGTCCAAGCGAAGAAGCATTGCATTGCATTGTATCACTTCTGTAGCCAGCCATGGATCTCGTCAACAGGTTGGTCCGCCCCGTTGTTACCTTTGCATCGTCAAAGTCGTCCCTCAACATCCCACCTTCACAATGCGGTCGCTGATTCAAAATCCCCTCCAGTCTCGAAGGCCGTCTTCTTTTCGCTGTGCCCAAGAGTAAGTCATCCCATATCCTTCCAATCGACATTCTTATGCTCATTCGTCATAGAGGGCCGGCTCAATGCTGCCACACTGAACCTCCTCGAGGGCGCCGACGTCCAATTCCGTCGTGAGAACCGTCTCGATATCGCTCTCGTCAAGAATCTCCCTATTGCCCTGATTTTCCTCCCCGCCGCCGATATTCCTACGTTCGTTGGCGAGGGTCGTTGCGACCTCGGTATCACCGGATGGGACCAAGTTCAGGAGCACGATGCCTCAGTCCGTGCCTATAATCACTTACGACGTAGCTCTGTTGATCTGTCGTCATCCGACGATAAGGTTGCTGGCTCTGATATGGTTATGGAACTGGGCTTCGGCAGCTGCAAGCTTCAGGTTCAGGTCCCCGAGAAGGGCCAGTATAAGACCCCGGAGGATCTCATTGGAAAGACGATTGGGACGAGCTTCGTCAACCTCGCTGCCGACTATTTCCTGAAACTAGAGCATGGCGAGAGTGCACAGGGAGAGCTTTCGCCTCGCAAGATGCGTACCAAGATTGTTGAGTTGAGTGGAAGTGTCGAGGCAGCATGTGCTCTTGGCGTTGCTGAGGGCATTGTCGACCTTGTTGGTATGTGGAATACTCGAGGCCTGCTTCGCCGACTGTGACGGACCGTAACTAACAATGAACGTCTAGAATCCGGAGAGACCATGCGAGCTGCTGGGCTCAAGGCCATTGACACTGTTGTGGACTCTACCGCCGTGCTCATCAAGTCCAAATCCCCATCCAACCCTGAGCTCATCGACCTCATCACTTCGCGTATCCGTGGTGTTATCACCGCCAAGAGCTACGTCCTGTGCCAGTACAATGTGGAGCGAAGCCGTCTGGCTGAGGCAACCAAGGTTACTCCTGGGAAGCGCTCAGCGACAGTTACAACTCTGGATGAGGAGGGCTGGGTTGCAGTCAGCTCCATGGTCGAGAAGAAGAAGATTGCTCTGGTGATGGACAATTTGACCCGAATTGGTGCTCAGGACATCCTTGTCCTCGACATTCACAATGCGCGCTGAAAGAGGACATATGATGGGTCAGGGAAGAAGGCGTTGATATGCATAGGCACCGGTTGGCGTGGGATTATGGGCAAATGGCGCTCTGGAAAATCAATGGCCGGCTGGGTATCAGGCTAAAAGAGGGGTTGTAATATACGGGCTGCTTGTAAGCGCCATGTCACCTCCGTTGTAATGAGATATCCCTATTCAAACTTGAATAACTATTTCTCACCTTGAGGCGAAGATCGGAAATTGTGCCTGGCCGGATGCTATCGGTACCTGGACTCGGAGCTTGGGCGGGAATGATCGACGCCGCATACGTCGTATCATGATGAGGCTGAATGCTTTGAGATGGTGGCTTGGCAGAAGGACTGAGGCTGGACAGCATGTTACATGGCTCAGATGGTAACTTATATGCGAAACGTGCAAATGCTCATTTGTCGGGGTTTAAACTAACGGCAAAAAGGTCTTTTTCTCGATCCAACGTATGTAGAGCCTCCCGGCAATAATTACAGGAATTGATGTTAGTGATCGGGAACTTCGGGAATCCTGCGGGCATCCATTAGCTAGCAACCTCCACGCGATGACCTCACTAGGGCGGCTACGTAAGTGAGCCACAACCAATTCATAAGCTCTTTGTCTGATTCACTCAGTCAGGTGGGCCCTAGAATCAAATACCAACAACGACCTAGAAACGAAGTGTTTGGGACATATATATGTTTGCTATGAACTTGAACTCACATCCGCCGTCAAAAACTTCTCGACACTCGTTATAATACACTGCCATATTCATTCTCCCATCATGGCCAAAATTGGTCCCCAACCTGAGAGTGCCGGTAATAACCAGCCCTCTACTCTCTATTCCGTAGGTTACTACCTGTCCAGAGATCATCTGTGGTTATTGCCAGAGAAGTCGGAAAGCGTATCGTCTTGTCTTGCCTTCTCTTTGTTCTAAGGTCTTATGAAATCAACGAACAAGGTCGTATTCTCTGCTTGTCACAACAATACTGACACAGATCTTTTAGTTCATCATGACGCCCGTCAACATAACAGTCTTCCTCTTCTCGCTCCTCCTGGTGGACTTTCGCCATACTGCTGGCCGAAACAACTTCTACGGTACCGGTAACTGGCAAGCGAAATGGTTGCCCCAATGGTTCCTCCAGCCATACCAGCACATTGGCCATAGGGATCATGACGCCCATGGCCGCTGGCACTATCACAGCAAGCAGAAGCAGCTCATGAAGATGGAAGCAGACGAAGCGTTTCAGATGCGGTCTACCATGCTCATGTTCATGGCTGTGGCATTGGCTCTGGCTACGAGTGCTGCCTGGTTCTTGACGAGCCGTCTATATTACAGTCTCGCTTCCCTTGTCGAGCCTCATACCGCGAATCATACCATCCCGCGTACGGGTCCGTGAACATGACAGGGTGGAGAGTGGGCGGATGATACCTGAAGCTCCGCCAAGATCTAGAGACCCTCACTGTTTCGCGGGGGTGGTATTAACCGTTGACTCCAGACAAGGACCTTATTAGCACCGTCACCGTATAATTTTCCCTCCAACTGACATGCGTCTCTATCGATCTGGGTCCTTGTTCTCTCTTCGACGGCGGAAAGGCATTATCGCTTGATGATTTCATCGGCGATCATTGTTGTCTCACATTAAGATCAGCATTTGCACCGTCGTCTCGTGGAACGATCTCTCGGATCTTCAGGTAGGAGCCAATCATGCATTGGTCTTCAAAGGTTGATTGAAAGTGGCATCACTATCACTGTTATTCTGTACATAAGTATTTCAGGAGTGTTTGTGGGCCACGACAAGGCGTTTCAAAACCCTGTCTGAGTATTATTATTGTTATTATTAGATTTAACGTCAAGACGTTCCTAGTAGAGGATAAAGGGCGCCTTCGTGGAATAGCTAGTCCACTAAGGAAGAACTCTAATTAACAATTTTACACAATTAAAATCTAGTAGTATTATATACTGTAAGTTATTAAGCCTTTTATCTACCTAATTAAAAAAAAAGTTATATTTTTCCTTATTATACCTTTTAAAAGTACTGTAATTCCTATATTAAAGCCCTTTATAACTTACTTTTTATAGCTTTTTTCTTTTTCTTTTAATAAGCTAGTTTATAAAGCTAGCCTAAGGTAAGAAAGCTATTAAAAAGTCTAACCCTTAAAGTTTTAAGATTTAGTATTATAAAAATAGTTTTTATAACTATAAACATAGCCCTGTTTAGGCTTTATAATATAACAACTACTATTAGTTATTGTAAATAGTTATTATAGTAATTAAATATAGCTATAGGGCTTAGATAAACTCTCTTAAAAGGCCTATATAGCTAGTTATAGTGGGTTTAGACTGTAATTTTCAGTAGCAGCCTCTCTAAAAATTGCCAAGAAAATAGTTGCAAGAGTAAACCCCTGCTTGATATCATGCCCGAGGATATGACACTGCATGAAATGTAATGGTCATGACAATGGGTTGTCTCGTTTGCGGGGATCTCAGACAGCAATGGAGAACTATAAGCTGGATTGTATTTGAATTGGAATCTGAATCTGAAGTTTGGCAAGACCATTCATCTTTGATGCCATATCGAATCGTCACTCGGTCAAGAATTGAAGAATAACCATGCAAGTCACACGGACGCCGTCTCTTTAAAGAATCCCTAGGTTGGCCTGCCAGAGATCCAAAAGGCGAGCCTAACACCACATTATATCCCCAGAAATTGTAATCTTCAACGTGTAAACCATAAAGCAAGATCTCATATCAAAGCATGCGTATAAAGACGATTACCCGATGCGCTCCTCCACACTGCCCCAGTAGACAATGGGCCTAGGCTCAAGCAGGCTCAACTCACTGCCGAAGCTCTTGCGTTCAGCCTCTAGATGCAACAGAGAAGGCTGTCGCGAGATGATGCTGTTAATGGCAACGACGGGGGACGAGCTTGTCGTGCTGACTGAGGAGTAGGAAGCCTGGGTGGAGGTGGAGGCTGATGAGCTGCGACGCAGAGAGTTGCGCAGACGAGAGGGTGAGAAACGAAAAGTCATGGTTTCGAAGCGGGAGGTGTGAGCCATTATATGAAAGGTTTCTCTTCTTCTTCTTCTTCTTCTTCTCCTTCTTCTTCTTCTTCAGAAGAGCCAAGAGTGAATATGCTGTCGCGTACTGGTGAAATATGGTACTGGCGTTAATGATCGTGATGGTCGTTGAGGCAAAAGAGATAACGAGCAACTTGTCCAGCAGTTGCCGTATGATAAATCAGGGTTTTCAATGAGTGAACGAGTTCAAGAGGTAGAAAAGAGAGGCACAGCCTATCAAGTGTTTCTATCAGACTCTTGGTCTTGTCTTGCCAACAAGAAACGAGCGAGCGATGGTCCTTTGGGTAACACAAAGATAGACAAAGCAAGCAAGACGAGGGAAAGCAAGAGGCGCCACCTTTACCTTTATCCATCAATTGACTCTCGATAGCGGGCACCAGACCCAGAAAAGAAAGTGGCAGTGTAGAAAAGAGAACCACAGTCCTTAGTCCTTGCATGAGAATGTGTCAGGGGCTCGGAATGTGGGCGCACGGGTTGTTTCAACATCACAACTAGCGGCTGAAACAGTCGCATTGTTCATCAATTAATTTACTTTGAGCTGGAACGTCACCAGGATTACGAAGCAAGGGTGTTTTGTCGCAGACATCCGTTGATCATACAAGCGTCAGGTCTTCAGTCTCACACAACCTTGCTCGTACATACGCATCACCGCACTGGGCCACACAGATGCCATCCTGTTACCTGAACGTTCTCTGCATAAAAAATGTATGTCTATTTTAAATCTTGATCGACCAAAACTAGATAACGGGGGTGGCCTTGCCTCCCCTTTCCCTTTCGCTCATGTATTGATTGCCCTGGAACGCCGTGCTCAGTTTTGAATTATGCCATGAGTTCTTTTCCTGAATGCAACTTCCATTGACGGATGTGCATGATCGCATTGTTTCACCATCAAAATTGGATGACTCCCCTCCTCCTCACAAGTTTCATGTCAACCGCAGCTCCAACTCCTCCTCCCGTTTGCCCCTCAGTGAAATCCATCGTACCCTTGTGAGCCCCTGTTATGTGTTTGTCGAACGGTGGCGTTGCGGCGAATACTCTCGCCCCAAACCGAGTCGTCAAGCATTCCACGGACTTGCACAGGGCTAATGGGGTCTAAATGATTGCTCTTACGGCCCGAGGGCGCTGACAATCTTGCTTGCGTCGTCGACTGTTGTTGTTGCTCATGTGGATCATCCTCCTCGATCTCAAAACTAAAGGCTGATGGTTGCGCTGGTGTTGTGGGCGATGGAGGCGCGGCTCTGGGGAAGCTGAGAGGATGACTCCACGATGTGTCGTGCAACGATAGATCCACAGATCCCAGCCAGTTTCGTGGCTCGCCTGCGTCAACACTCGATGGACGCGAGGCTGGTGAGAGGGGAGATCTCGGCCCTGCTCCACCTGTTTCATCGTCGCTCAGATCGTTCTCAACAAGAATCTCCGGAATGTTCAGCTGTGGCACTGCTGTCATGCGGGCCGAGTGCTTTCGTAGCATGTGTTTCTTGAATTGTCTTGAATAATATCTATGTTGATGGTGAGCAATTGTCTTTTCCTGGGTTCGGCTATAGATAGCTTACAATGTGTCGAAGAAGCCCAATACTACGCCACGTCGGACTTGGTCGTCTACTCGTTGAAGACGCGCTCGGCGCCTTAAGAACTCTTCGAGTCTTTGCGTTTTTCGTCAGCCTTGGTGTACAGATGTGCGGCGGGTGGGTTAGCTTACTTCAGGCTCTTGTTATCACTGATGATGTTATAGTGAGCAAGAATCATCAAGACACTCGTAAAAGAGATGCCCCTGTCAGGATCTGCGGACACCAAGACCTCCTCGTAGAAAATGTTAAAGCGCCGACGCTGGTGGCGCACCTTTTCCACGTCAATCCTCCTCAGCCGTGCATTGAGTTTGTTCAGGTCAATGCCACTGAATCCGCTGGTTGTGGCGATGGACGAATGATGGGTGAGTTTCACATCGTCCCTTATATCTTCCAGAATAGAGTGAACGCTGTCCTCTGGATCATAAATGCGCATCTGAAAGACGCCTGAAAGTTCGCCAAGAAGACGGGGGAAAGCTGTCTTCGTGATATACCCGGTGCCTGCTGGGTCAACGCTTCGCCAAGCTTCTTTGAACCGTCGAATCTCATCGCGATCAACAACAGCCATGCCACTCGAGCGTTGAAAGACGTAACTGAAGCTCTCGTAGATGAGTGACACAAACAGGTTCACAAAGATATACATACTGACAATGTTCCATGCGATGAACAGAATTCTGGCCCACGATTCGCTACCACAGTCACTGTCGAAGAATCTAGGCTCGTCAACGCAAAGTGGCGGCTCTATGCTGGCATAATCTTCCATGACAGCATTCCACCCTTCACCTAGACTCATTCTGAATAGCAGAATCAGGGCTTTGGGGACGGTTCGGAAATTTATGTTTTCCGCAGTCTCTTCGCCAAATCGTGTCAAACTAAAAGCTTGAGTCATAGCAATGGCGAAGACCAGGAAGAATACCAGCCATGTAGCAAGCAAGTTACCAATAACTGTTAGACTAGCAGCAGCCGTTTTGAACAGTTGGTCCAGTGCATCGTTGCGGGGAATAAGGAGGAGTACAATGGCGACCAAGAACACCTTATGTAGCTGAACATAGGTCTCAATCTCAGTGTCTGATATGAGTAAAGCGAGGGTTGAAACAAATGCCCCGAAGACAATGAACAGAGAGTAGAGATCCCACGAGCTTCGTCGGAAACGTACCCAGCCCAAGCCAATGATACGAATTGCAATGTTAGCCGTGTATGCCACGATGAAGGCGAAGAAAACAAAGTCGCGATATCGTGTCCACCACCATGGCTCACTGGCGAATTCCGAGACAAGCACGATCAAATGCAGCACTAGAACAACGGTAATTGTCTGATACCACTTACCCTTCTTCTCGATAGCTCTCTTGTGGCACCATTTCTTCCAGCTCTTCTCAGAATCGTCATAAGAACTTTTTGAAGGTGAAATTTGTCTGAGAATCTTTCGTAATTCGAGCCATGACCGTTGTTCCGCCGTCAAATAAGCGACACCTGTCTGCTCGGTATAATTTCGCATGAAAACAGAAATAAACAGCGTGAGTACGAAGACGGTGGCCAACAGATTGAATACGACAAGGAAGATGGCATTGCCCTCTGACGCTAGGTCTTGGGGCTGCTTCATGCGGCCGGTAATGGCTTGAACAGCAAAAGAGACGTCTGTCCATCCCTCCTGACTAACAATCTGGAAAAGAATAAATAAAGATGCCCCAAAGTCGTCGAAGCTGAAGAAGGGGTTCGCTGCAACACGCGGAGCAAGCATTGGCCAGTCGTCGCTAAACGGGGTGCTCTCGAACTCGCCATAACAATTATCCATGGTATTAATTCCGTCGCCACCGTCGTTACAAGACAAAAGTAAGCCATTGAATAGATTGAGACCATAAATGGCAAACGGGATGAGCAGAGACATCGAGACAAACGCGGCCTGAGGAAGCAGTTAGCGAAGAAGACGGCTACAGGTAAGGAGATGGCAACTCACGCCTAGGATTTTCCACCAACCAACGATAATGAGATCGTGAAAGGTGTTTCTAGCGCTGTTGCTAACATTCAGCAGTCGAAGTGCACGAAGCGCCTTGAATGCGCCTATTGCTCTGGAAATAGCGCCATCATTGATGAGGAGCGTAACAACATTGATCCACAGAGTGACCAAAACGACCGAGTCCATGAATCCCCAGGAACTTCGCAGGTATGCATTTGGGGTCAACAGGAGCCCGTCTGCAATGATCTTGATCGCAGCTTCGACAGTAAACACGATCGCAAAAGCCATGTCTGTCCAGATATACCAATTCCTAATACTGAACTGATGTTGTTCTTGATACTCCTTCTGATAAAGAGGAGTAGTAACACATGCAAGGACGACCATAGCCACGATTGCTGCGTAAATGAATATCGTAAAAGAGTACCAAAGGAGGGTATCAGGCACTACACCATCAATGCGCTCAATGCCCCGAGAAGGACCAACGACCCGCTGACAAAGCCGACGCAGGCTGTTGTTTGGTGAAAAAATGTACAAGGAGGTATTGTAATTTGGGTACTTCGCAAGATACTCTCGCTGGGCCCTCTTTCGAGTCATAGTGGCAGACATTGCCTGTTCAGCCATTTGTCGAGGATCTGAGGTATCGTTCGCGCCGTCAAACCTCAAGCTTGAATAAAAGGGGTTGGGCTCTTTGTCGCTAAACCACCCTTTCACCCTTCCCCACATGGCAGAGAGACGGCCAGGTTTGATCTCACCACCCAACAGCGTAGTTGCGCTTCTAATAGGGGCATGGTGCAGCCGGTCCTCTTCAGGTTTAGGATTCATTTGGTCATCTAGAAACTCGCGGACCACGGCGTCCTTGAGAAGCATCTCGACTGTTGCTGGCCCGTAGTCGAGGGGATCCTTATTTTTTCGATGTTTGGACAGGCCGAAGATTGTAGAAAGGGCCAGGTTGCTAGATGAAGCTCCAAGGTCTCGCCTCTGAAGAAAAGCCTTGACTTGTTGAAGCCGTTTCTCGTCTTCAGACACATCAAAGTTCTCCTGGATTACAGCAATGAACATGTTGATGAGAATGAAGAAGGCCACAATGAACCAGCCAATGAGCAGAATAGCCCCTATCCATGAGGTATTCTTGTGCCTGGTGTAGGAAGTGACAGTGTAAAGAATATCTGTCCAATTCTCACTTGTCAGAACTTGGTACATGCCCAAGAAGGAGTTGTAAATGGTGTAGAACGAGATACGATTGAGCGTGCCATCTTCATGCACGGGAATTTCGCCTCTGAACAATTGCGCAGCAAAAATCGCTACCAAGAATGTCATCAGAAACACAAAGAACATGAGGTTTCCGATACCAGCGGCATTGCCCAAAACGAGAAGAATAAGTTCCCTCGTCACTGGTATTGCTAACACAATACGATAGACTCTCAGGATTTGGAACACCGTCAACCACCAATATGCTCTGGTATAGCGAATAGGGGGGATTAATATGACGGAAGTCATAATCGCAAGGCCGAGGTCAAAGAGGTTACGCCAACTGTTGTGGAAGTAATTCCAATCAGTCGCAATTCGAAAGATCATCTCGATATCGAGAAGAATGGTAACGATGATCTCTGCAGTGTTGATGAAGCGCTCTCTTCTTGCTGACATGGTTGCGCTGCGGCAGGCCTGGCATAGCAACCCAAAAGTGATAATCAGAATCCACACTGCACGGGTTTTATAGAACATGCGTTGTAGAGAAGATGTTCTGCGAATTCTCTCGTCGGATCGAGCTTGCACCGGCGATTCCTGGCTGACAGTGAATGCACTTGCTTTACTCTCTTCACGAATGACCTGGAAGGATGAGGTAATGACAGCAATCAACAAGTTCGTCAACCACAGCATCATGATCATGATGCCTGCACCAAAAAAGAGAGCGGCCTGGACATAATCCGAGCTCATGGTCATGTACATAAGATCGGAGAAGGTGTTTGCGCTCATGATGACAAACACAAGTTCTAGGGAGTTGAAAATGTTGTCAAAATTGACCGTGCCGTTGTGTGGGTTGGATTGCTGAAGACAAATGGAGCCTCGAGGACATAGAAACCCCTTCCCTTCGTTGGTTCCGTTCATAAGGTCGGTCAAGGACTCTGAATTGTTAAACTTGAGCCAAGGCATGGTTTCGCCCGTTTGGTTGTTCAAATAACCACCACAAAAAGCTTCCTCGTTTGTGTAGGAAGCATCAAGGTCCGTAGGATCAAGGGGGTCGAGCCACACGCACTGCCGACTCAAACTAGCTTTGAAACTCTGGACCCCTATGATTGCAAACAGAAGCCAGAAGAATGTGAGGAGAAATGCAACTCGGACGAGTAAAGGCGTTGCTTTCTTTAAACTCCGGAGAATAATCTAAGAATATGTAAGCGTGCTTGTTGATATGTTGAGGGAACATGAATAACCGTACCGCAGTACCGTTCGTTAGAGCAAGTAATCTCAGAATTCGTAAACAACTCAGCATTCGAAATGCATAAAGATCGTGTTTAGTTTCGAGGCCAGAAATGCTCAAGCAGAAAGTGATCCAATACGAGACAACGGCAACAAAATCGAAACGATTGAAGGAATGGCGTAGAAATGCTCGCCGAGCAAGCTGAAACCTTTGGTGCTCTTCCAGAGTTCTTGGCAATGCTTGCTGGCCTTGCATAAACGTTGTAAAAGATCTTGAGATTGCTGACGGTTCCGGTCGATATTGCGATTTCTTCTTTACGGATTTAATGCGCTCCGGTTGGAAAACCGCACGATACTGGTCTGCTATTGCGGCTCGAATTCCCCGTTTACGGTCAATCGTACTGTACTCTGCTGCGTTCAACACGAAGCCAGACACGATTATACGCGAGATAATCTCCAGAGTGAAGATAATGAAAAGAGCAAGCATAGCCCAATCAATAGGATGCTGTCCCCATCTTTCTGGGCGTCCATTCTCAAATACATTCGGAGCTGCCTCAACCGCGAGAAGAATAGCCTGCAAGACTATCAAAAGAAGCAGAAATGGCTCCGTATATGGGTTGACCAAGAGGTTACAGAGTCGCAGCCTCAAAGGGTTGTC
Source organism: Fusarium subglutinans (assembly GCF_013396075.1). Lineage (NCBI taxonomy): Eukaryota > Fungi > Ascomycota > Sordariomycetes > Hypocreales > Nectriaceae > Fusarium > Fusarium subglutinans. The sequence continues at coordinate 165,365 of NW_023502155.1, forward strand.
CGGCGAGAGGATCCCCAGAGACTTTCCTTTGAGAGGATTTGGTAAAGGGGGCCTCGGTATATCTGGCTCAGCTTCGGTCACATTAAAACGTGGTTCTGTAGATTTTTCGCTTGACGAACGAACCAACTGTGGTTGATATGAAGTATCGGCAAACATCGAATTCATCGTATCCCGGTTCCTATCTTGATCATGTCTACTGGGTGAGCGGGAGCGATGCCTCGATGCACGATGATCAATGACTTCTGTTTCGCCGCTAATGTTGACAACTCTCTGTGACATTGCCCGCACGATCGAACCAGCACGGGACAAAGCGCCCGATGTAGAAGGCGATCTTGACCTCCGATATTCGTTGGGATTAAGAGAAGCGCCAAAATTGCGATTTCGAGTTGACCCATAGCTTGCTCTCAAATCTTCGCCGAGGCTCCTCGTATTGCGACCGCGGGACGGGCTGTTTTCCAGACTCGAAACCGTTTGAAAACTGTCTCGATTTCGATCATCCAAATTACCGGCAGATAAAGAACCAGATATAGGCTCAACTCCAGCTGTCAACGGAACTCGATCGGACTCGGCGTAATCGGTACTCGGCGCATCTTCGACGTATGGAGCAGGCGGGTCGTATGTACGGACCGGTGTAGAAGGCATTCGAGGACTTGGCTGATGGTGATCCATACCCGGAGGAAGCGCAGCCTGTAGAGCCATTGGATCTATAGGTGACCCTGGGCTAACATCGTCGTCGAAACGATCGTAGGGTTGGTCCCAGTACGTTGAGATACCAGGAAGGTTGGCAGACATTTGAGGGACGTCGGGCGAAGAGACGCTTGGCTCTTGCCGCGACAGCCCAACTTGCGTCTGTTGATCATCGAGATGCGATTCATCTAAGTTCTGAAGCGGGATAGACAGGCGCCGCGCTGGGCGCCCGTCTTGATCCCAAGAGTGTGAAGACATGGACCAACGAAAGGACTAATGGCCGCCAATGTGGTCCAATGTCATGGAGATTGGTGATTATTGGTACTTCTACCAGAATGAAGCATCGTTAACGCTTATGAAGGAGAAAGATAAGAGAGCGTGAACTAAGTATTACTCAGAGGTGTTCGTAGAAGCAAAGAGGTAGCCAGTTCGCTACATCCTAATCAGGAGTCCTACCTAAGATACCGAAGGATGGCTGAGTGTAACAGTAAGCTCCCACTTACGCACTGTACATACAGCAGCTTCTTAGCAAAGTGTATTGAAATGCCGTGTGCTTTTTATAGAACAAGGTTTCTGCTACAGTGTGGAGAGTTTCATCCCCTGGAAAACGGAGGTCGTAAGCTGAATTCCCAGGAGCCAGGGTACCTTGGCAGTAGTCGAAGAGTGATATGTACTGGTGGTGAGTGGCATATGCTGTGGCTGACTGCGCCACATCTCGTCCAAGCTTTTCGCGACCTAGAAACGCCTCAAACACGCTTCTGTCAATTGTGACGCGACTGGCTGGCATCTTAACATCGACATCATCAACTTTTCTTCAACCATGCCATCTCGCAAGCGCTCGCTTGCAGCCATCGATGGCGAAGATAGTGAGAAAGAACACTCATTACAGCATCGCATACGTAATATGTGGCAGTTTGCGAATCTTTGCCAGTGGATATACATATTTGGCAAGGCTGCGAAAATCGACGAAGCTATCGATGTTGAGGTATGGACACACAAGAACCCAGTCCTTCCGTAATGGACAGGCACACAAACTAACACATTCCATAGGAAATTGAGACAGAATGCCTCAAGTCGAACTCCAGCGTCTTGGCGGATATTGCCCTTGCTCTCCTCAAACTAGTTTCGTCGCATCGTGGTTTAACGTATGTTTCCAGGACTTGGGGGATGCTGTTTTGCTAATGGTGATTCGAAGGCATGGAATTTTCGATGAACAAGCACGAAAACAATTTACGAAGAGATCGCCGAACTACAATCCCTTCGGTTCTGGTGAAACACCCCTCAAATTCAACGATTTCGACATTTTTACCAAGGTAGGCTATGAAGAAATTACGAGGTGCGGTCAGTGATCCGTGGCTAACATACACTGCTTGGGTAGATCAAAGTTATGCAACAACTGACACAATGGGCCATGATCCACCCTGAGCGCATTCGGGATAAGATGGAAGAACAAAAGGATAGCGAGCAGACAAGTTGGGTAAGTTCGCATCTCAACGAGAAGGGGCTTAGCCATTAACAGACTTCCAGCGAATAGAACCATACGGTTGGGATGCAGATGACAGAACCTACTTCGTGCTGGACGATAACCGAGTATATCGGCTCACGGAACCTCCGATGATTTCGAAACCGACCAAAGCGAAGAAATCCAGAGCGTCGTATGGAAGTCGGCGCTCGAGCAAAAGACGACGCACAACTTTGAATGCAGAAGAAGAAGTGGCTGAAACGGATCAAGAAATCAAAGAAGATACACCTCTCGAAGATGATGGCCTCGGTGGGACGACATGGGAATGTCTCGCCGTAACTCTTGATGATGTACGATCTGTTGTGGATGGGTTTCGGAAAACCCGAGACGAGAATGAGAAAATCCTGCGTAATCAACTAGAAAAACACCTCGTTCCTATCCTAGAAAAACAAGAACAATCTCGGCAACGCAGAGAATTACAGCGAGAGCGAGAGCTCACAAACGCTGCCAAAATGGCAAATGCAAAACGATCGAGCCGAATTGCTGGGAGAGTTGAACAACAAAGGCAGGAGGAGCAGATTCGAGAGGAAGAACGACACCGAAAGGAAGAAGAAGCAAGCAAACGACGAGAAGAATTGGCGCAAATTAAAATGGAAGAGGAGCGCGATAAAAGACTGGTGTCTCGTGAACAACGGTTACGAGAACGCGAGGCACGACGCGTCCAGCATGAGGAAGAACTTGCACAACTCTCCGAAGACAGCAAGAACTTATCAAGTAACAGCGCACGAGTATCTGAGCGCCGCCTCCAAGTTGAAATTGAGAAAAACAAGCAGGCTCTGAAGGAGCTCGAGGATGAGGAAGAAGATTGGATTTTTGATTGCACTTGTGGTCTCTATGGCCAAGTGGACGATGGAGCTCACAGCGTAGCTTGTGAGAGATGCAATGTCTGGCAACATAGCCAATGTGTTGGGCTGAGCGAAGCAGCAGCTGACCAGCCAGAATTCCACTATATCTGTGCTTCTTGTATTCGGCGCGAGCAAGAAGCCAAACGCCCCAGACCAACTATCAAGCTGAAGCTCAATCGTCCATCTAACTCCGGCACCCGGCCAGATCCATCCGGCTCTTCAAGTCACTTGGGGTTATCTTTTAGTGGGCAGGATCGAGAGGCCAACGGGACAGGATATGGAGACCACGACGCATCTAACGGCAACGTTGAACATGGCTTAACTCCATTGGCTTCCACCCCTGGTACTAATGTCAATGGCGTTGGTTTCCCAATTAGCATGGTGGACGCCCGCTCCGAGGTGAGTAAGGAGGTGCTTGGCACACCCAAAGGGACACCGGTGATCCCAGCACCTGTCAAGCTAGATGCCAGCATCCAGGGCAGTCCATCACGCAGTACGACTATTACCACACCGATGACGTCCTTCCGAACACCTAGTCCTTCGAAAGGAATCGACAGCTTCCAGGGGGATAAAACAGCTGAGTCGGCATTGAGCACACCTCAGATCAGCCGCGAGATATATCGAGCAGCTCACGAGCAGAACGGAACTATACCTTCTATTGCTGGGCTTTCCCCAACCAAGCATTCACCACCTCGCCCCATCGACTCTGCCAGCTCGAATAGATACAAGGCTGCTACTCCAATACTTCCTCCAGTTGCACTATCACCCTCCCCTCAACATCAGATTTTGACTCCGCCAATCAAACCATCGGAGCCACCAAGACCGTTTGAAAACCGATGAACACTCCAAACACGGGGATTTAATAAGGCATGTGCCCTGGTCAACGCCACGGCTGTGTTAGGAAGTTCTCTAAACCATGTTCAGGCATGACATGCGACTTGTCTCCAAGCCATCTCCAACAGCAATACAAGCACAACCAATACCATGATGGTATTAACGAGAAGACGCTGGGTATTTTGCTCTCATTGGAGAGGGATAGAGCTATTCAAAACAATTGCCTGTCATGGGGCCTTAAATGAGAGGATGGCACAGGCAGGTCGAATCACACTTTCCCCCATCTGTAAGGACTCTATAATTGTCTCCAGATCAAATTAGGCAAGTGGGCGACCAACAGAATTTGTGATCTGAAGCACTGCAGCAACGCGAGACGCGAATGGCCGAACCTATGCCGAAAATAGGGTGTCTGTCAACATTGCCGGGCGTGATGAAAATGGTGGTTAAGAACAAATGGCCAAAGCTTCGAATAGAAGCCTGTTTCTTTTTTGGACGCCAGGACGAAATAGTCTTAAAGGCAGAGCTGATCTGCCAAAGCAGAACCAACAGGCCAGGCTGGTACAAGGTTAGATCAGGCTGGGCAATCATGGATTATTTGGTTGGTTGGTCGTTCGGCTACCGCGACACGTCAAACAGACGCTGTTAGCACGACTGCGAGTGGCCGCTTGGTCCCAGTTATCCGGCACTTGAAGCAAACATACTACAGCACTCCATTTAACAAGCTTGGTAGGGCATGGCACAGCAACACTGCTGATGGAAGCAAAGCAAAACAGCGGTGGGCAGGAGCTGTTGGAGTAGCAGGATTGCGAGACGCCTCTGGTTATAAGTAAGAGGATGTAACGGATAATAGATCGAGATCGATTCACCAAACAATAGAAAGTCAACAACGTCTTAAGTTGGGATGGTTGGTGACAGCCAAAGGGGCCGGATGCGCACGTCAAAGGAATGCGCCGTGGCTGAACTAGCGGCATGCGAATAAGGCGGCGCAGGGAAGCACAATCAAAAGTATGACATTCTGTTTCTATTGAATGGATTGCGGCTGGACGCCAAGCGGCCCCATCTCTTAAGCTCATAGGGCTTCTATTCTATCTGTGCTTCTCCATGTTGGCCCGTGTGCAGTGTGGTGGGTGGTAGAGAGTGGAGGATACCGGCCAACGACACATGTAAATGCAGCTTGGAGAGGTCTACTACTCTGGTAACGGTCCGCATTGCGGTCTGTTTCCCAACAGGACAGTCGTCTGCTCCGGTTCCTTTGAACTTAGGAGCATCAGGTAACTAGTTGCTTGTCTATTTGTGGGCATGGTCCTGGCGTTGTAGACATATCTGGTATTGGGATGTCCCAGGTGCATACAAAACTACTTGTGGCAGCTCAAAGAAATCCGACAAAGACGCCCTTGCTGAGTGCTCTACCTTCAGGCCGCTTAAGACCAACATAGCTACTGTCAAAACATCATACTTTATCTCCTCATCTACATTGTGCAACTTACAAAGTCCATTTGCCGTTGTTCAGTATAGTGCCTGTGTTGTTCCATTAGCTCCATCATCATCACCATCAACAACAACACAGGACTCTTTTCTATCTTTGCGTTCCGTTGCCAAAATCAATACCTAAGAGCGGCGGAAGACTCGCGACATGCCGCAACAGATACTTCCAACTCCGCCATCTTCTTCTGACGGCTTCTCTCAACAACCAATGGCCATGGAGTCACATACTTCGCATCCTCAAGACTCTATGAGCCCAGAACAAAGCTTTGCCGGCTACTCTTACTCAACTCGATACTCTACTTCCATTCGTGACGACGACTCTTCTGTGTATGAGCCATCAACTGTGTATTCTCAAAGAAGCGATGTTTCGTTTGTAAGTCAAACACGCCCAGATGGTTGCCATGATAGCTAACCTGCAAAACAGCAAGGTTATACTGGAGGTCTAGGTATCACAAGTAACCCTTATGGTCCTTTGCCCGATGAGATCGGCTACAATGTAGGTTTCACGAGAGTATATGGAGATCCAATAGCTGAGCCAACGAAACAGAGCCATCTCCCGTACACCCCGGAAGCGTCGCCTTCAGCACCTTGCCCATCTAGGGACGCAATTACCACTCGCAGTGGTCTCAATATCGCTAAGAAACCGCTTACCACACGATCACCAGCAGTGAAAACTGGTCGAGTTCAGAAGAGAAGCCGTGCAGAGAAAGCCAAGAATGCCACCAACATGCTTTCAAAACCGCTTTCCGAAGCTGCCAGAGACTTTCCCGATATTCACGTTGCTGACATCGAGGCCTTTGTCAGTCGGCCAACTGAAGAGAGACTATCGGAAACTTCGCGTAACAAAAAGGCTGGTCAGATCAAACGCCCCATGAATGCTTTTATGCTATACCGAAAAGCGTACCAGGAAGTCGCTAAGACGCAATGCTCTCAGAACAACCACCAGCATGTCTCAAAGGTCTGCGGTGCTGCATGGGTTTTGGAGCCAGCGCAAATCAAGGAGAATTTTGATCAATGGGCCAGAATAGAGCGTGTGAACCATCAGCGAGCACATCCTGGATACAAATTCACACCCTCAAAGCCACGAAAGGCCAAACGTGATGGGGATGGCAATGACGACTATTCGGACAACGACTCAGATTGGAACGGCGGACGTGCCCGGAAGTCCAGATTCCGCCATGCTACACGACTAAGCGAGACACCAGTCGCCTACGATGCTGCGGGTAATGCGATCGGAGAGCCAGCCATGCCATCTTACCATGACATGTATGCTTACCCGGCTCTAGGTCGACCTCACCCACTGCCATACGATGATATCACACCCAGCTCCTTTGATATGGGCATTCGTCAGTACAGTGGTCTCAATATCAGCGGCGAGGTAATCAGCAGAACCCCTTCTCCTGGTGCGATCGACTACCCCGTACACGGGCTTGATGGATTCGCCAATTACTACGGACCGCCTGGATCAAGGTTTGACAGTGCCGCTCCCCATCTCTTCGGGCCTGCGCAGTACGATATTTATGATGGGATCCCTGCCAGTGTCCCTTTTGACCAAGAAGGCTGGGTGTCCCACATGGAAAGTGATCAAGACCTGATGCCAGTCATTGGAGGTTACGAAGACACCACAGCACAAGATGTGTACCTGAAGGGAAGCAAGGATGATTGGAAAGTCGAAATCATGGACGAACCTGGTCACTTCGAGGATTGGTATGCACAGACCGAGCAGGGGCTCCAGTGATGTCAGGCATCTTGATATCGCCGTGTAATTATAGCAATTTTTCCTTGTGTGTTTTAATATTTGGGTTAAAGGATTCGCGCATCATACATTGGATCGAGCGTTTTGATTTAGACCTGGGTTTCCTTAGGGGTACATATTTTAAACAAGAATCGGCAGGGGGTTGGCAAACACCATGACTAGGATTTTCTCATCTCAACGCGTACGGAGTACTGTAATTCGAATTACGGAGTAGTTATTCGGTCTTTGAAAGCTAACACACTGTTGTGTTCATGGGTGGGTGGAGAATGGCGTAGGCTTAGTCATTGGATACCCATGTCTACTACCTTGCCAGCATCTAGGAGCCGCGACTTGTCCCAAAACCACGTCCATCCTCATCGCAACTGTGTCCAAGCTGTCTGATTCCAACAGAGGATGACTTGGATCTCTAAAACAGTGACCGTTACTGGTCTGGTCCTATTAGCACATGCGTAAGCTCGGCAATTCTTGATATCTTCGCAGGAAACTGACAATCACTCCAGTTGCTACTCCGCGCAAGAGCACTCCGTCATCTCGTCAACAGCGGTGCATCATGGCCAACCGCAGCCGCTCGCAACACACTCGCTCCCGATCGACATATCGATCGAAGCACTGGTAGCGACTTTGATCATTGTCCTGGGCTTGGTTCTGGGAACTCCAAAGCTTCGACCAATTAAGTGGCACGAGTGGGCTGGCAAGATTGAGCGCGAGGGAGAGGCTGGCTTCCAAACAGGAAGTGGCGAGGTGGAAAAGGACTACCGAGGAAACCCTTTCAGTGTGCTTGAGACGAGGCCAGGTTTCATTGACATCCGCAAGGAGCGCCGTGAATTCACGAGCTGGGTCAAGGCTGACGAGAAGTGAGGACAAGAGCTCATACACCTAAGATGGGCGGCATCACATCCTTATCGATTTGACGGATTTCTATCTTGGCAAAATGAAGCCCTGTTAAAGGCATACTCCTGGCGTGCTCACGAGTATGTACGACTCAACAGGGTTGACAAACCACCAGCCTGCAGAACCAAATAGAGACTATTCATATTCCTGCATGGCCACTTTCAATACTGTATTAGCCAATTGCGTCGATTGGAACAATACCTTAGGTACTAGGTATACTCAATAGGTAACATTGGCACTCACCAGAAATACCTTGGTAAGCAAGGTAGGTACCTTACCTAGATACCTTAGGTACCTACTTAGGTAGGATCGTTTATGAATCTCCTTGCATTAGGAAAATTTTGAGGTCGAGTTCCTTTCACACCTGTATCCTTCCTTCCCATAATGGCAACCAAGTAAGCCTCCCCAACGCAATAGGGGGTAACTACCTACCTAAGTAAGTACTAACCTAAAGCAATAAAAGGCTCCTGCCTTGACTCACATAGACGACTACCTACAGAAGGTCACTCCCGTCCTGATCTCTCCTCTTGCCATTGGATGCCTGCTAATTACGCGGTGTGTTAAGGTTATCCTTCTCCCTCCCCTCGTATCCCCTCTAGTCTCCCGGCAACAAGTTTATTAACTTCACTCAGCCAATATGTCCAGGACGCCAGGCTCCAGTGCTTCTAATTCAAGTCGTCGTGGCCGAGGTCGAGGAGGTAGAGGTTGGAAGGGCCGCACTTACAATCGCGTAAACAGTGGTGATTTATCCTCCAGAGGTGGCTCAACACGGTCGCGAGCTCGTAATCCCTCTTCATCAATCCGCTACAGTCCTGCTTCTCGGAACCAAGAACAATATTCAGGTCCACAAGAACCGGAGACGCCCAATGCCGACACTCGTGCTCGGAGCAGCAGTGAGCCCATTCAACATGAAGTTGTCATGGCCATAGATATCAGGGAGAATTCCACCATTGGGTGCGCATATTTCTCAACTACTGACGGGATTCTACATGTATCTGAGGACATTGCCACGGCTTCACTCGATATTGCGGAGCAATTCCTTATCCACATCCAACCAACCAGTCTTCTTGTATCTGCAAGAGCACCTGCCAGTTTCCGGGACCAACTGGAGAAGGTCGCTGGGTCAGAAGGTCGGCAAAAATACATTTATCTCCCAATTCGTCAGAAGAGCAACTGACAAGAGGCATGTATAGGTGCCTCAAGAGGAGTCATTTTCCGCGGCTTGCAGTCGTCAGAGTTCTCAATCGAAACGGCACACGAACGACTTGTCAGCCTTGATTCTCAAGCTTTATCTGCTACTGGTATTGTATTCTCCACAAGGATTGAGGAGGATGGAAGCGAAGAATCCATACCGGGTCTTTCTCAACCTGAGTCACAGGCCTTCCGTCAACTTCGCTATGGAGGCTGCATAAACATGAATAGTCAGGTGTCGGTAAGGGTACCCTTATACTATTGTGATTGGGATGTTAATATGCTTTAGGTAGGATGTGCTGGTGCCTTACTTGGCGATGTTTTTCGTCGACGATCCACTGGGTTTCTCCCTGATGGACAAGTTGCCGGAGTTCTCTTTCGTGTTGTTGACATCCGCATGTTTTCCCTTAATACTTACATGTATGTCAGTACTGACGCTCTCTTGTCACTGCAAATTCTGCAGACCGAATTGCACCCCAACAGCCAAGCGTGGGGACCAGATGCGAACAAGAGCAATTCGAAAGAAAGTCTTTCTGTATATGGACTGTTCCATCACCTGGCTTGTACCCCTCAAGGTCGTACACAACTTCGTCAACTCTTCCTTCGACCCCTGTTGGACCTCGACATCATTTCGGAGAGGCAGAGAACTATCGCAGTATTGCTTCAACCAGACAACGCCGAGAAACTTGCACAATTGACTTCGACCCTGCGCAAAATTCGAAACATGCGCACCACTTTAGCACAGCTGCGAAAAGGCATTGAGTTTCCCTCTGCTGGTCAATCCCTCGATAGGGGCGTATGGGCAACAATCCAGAAGTTCACCGCCCAAGCCCTGACTCTCAGAGAAATAATAGGCTTGTTTAATGGAGGCTCTGATATAGTGATCTTCAAGAAAGTAAGGAGTTGCTATAGCAAGTGACCTGACGGTTTAAGCTAATGGTGTTGACCAAGCTCATTCATACCCTCGAACCGGCCAGCTTAGTAGTTGTTGGAGACATGATCAACAAAACAATCGATTTTGAACAGTCCAAGGCACGCCATAGATCCTCCGTCAGAACTGGAATAGATACTCAACTTGACGAACTAAAAAGACGGTATGACGGGATGGACAGCTTCCTGACAGAAGTTGTCAACCAACTCAATAGGGAGTTACCACGGTGGGCACGCAAATATATTCGATCGTGCATCTTTCTGCCACAAATAGGTTTTCTCACTGTAGTGGAATCAAATCGCCTCACTGGTAACGGGCAATACGAAGGAGAGGGGACATCTGTTGGAGCTTGGGAAAAGTTGTTTACTGCGGACGGTGCAGTTTGCTACAAAAACAGCTACATGAGAGAGTTGGACGAAGAATACGGAGACATGTATTGCCAGATTGGAGGTAAGTCTGTTGTCAGTAGTGCTTTGAAGGCTTTGACTCACACGAGGCAGATCGGGAGGTGGAGATTATACATGGTCTTGCAGGTAAAGTTTTGGAGCACGAGGAGCCTCTCTTGATTGCCTCAGACATGTGTGGTGAATTTGATGCGATACTTGCCCTTGCGCTTGGTGCCGAAAAGTACGATTGGCATGCACCACAAATGGTGGAAGCAAGCATTATCCACATCGAGGAAGGCCGCCATCCTCTACAAGAACTTGTTGTGCCAGCCTTCATCACAAATCCCTGCCATCTCTTCACAGGGACATCAAACATAACGGCAGTCCAAGACGGTTCCCCTCAGGCTCTGGTCCTGACTGGGCCAAATCACTCTGGGAAGAGCGTCTATCTGAAACAAACAGCTATAATTGTGTATCTTGCCCACATCGGCAGTTTTGTGCCGGCAGTTCAGGCAATAATCGGGCTCACAGAAAGCATCTTGACTTGCATATCTCCCAGGGAAAGCATGTCTGGAGGCGAGAGCGCTTTTGCCAGAGACATGAAACAAGCTGCACTATCAATAAAATCATCAACACCCAGAAGCCTCGTCTTGGTAGATGAGTTCGGGAAAGGGACCAATGGCGATGACGGTGCTGGACTGCTAGCCGCGTTACTGGACTACTACCTATCTCTCGGACCCAAGTGCCCTCGACTACTTGCTGCCACGCACTTTCATGAAGTTTTCGAGTGTGGGTATTTGGAAAATCACAATGGATTACGCATCGCACACATGAACGTCAGAATGGACTGGAATGCGTCACTTGTGGATGATCAAGTGACCTTTCTCTTCAACCTTGAGTATGGCCATAGCACATCGAGTTTTGGAGGCAGATGCGCAGCTTTGAATGGGGTGCCAAGCGCAGTGGTCGAACGTGCCGAAAACATTTCAAAGTTGCTGGCCCGAAATGAAGACCTGAGTGCGGTTTGTGCCCGCCTTTCTCAAGCAGAGGAAGTCCAGCTTGGCAAGGCAGAGATGACTGCGCGACTGTTTCTAAGCAAGACCTTCGGCGACCAAGGTGAGGCCAATTTGAACCGGGAAGAAGATGCGAGGGGTTCTATTATCGAGGTCTTGGAGGATATACTATCACCTGATATTTGAGCAGCTGTTGCCGAGTCGATATGAGATCGAACCAAACGAGGGGGCAATTCGCGAGTGCTATGAGGCGGCTACGGCTGAATACTTTTCTTCACTTCTTCGGCATGCTTCCATCAAGATCTTTGCCGCTAAGTGTATCCCTCATTAGTAGAGCCTATTGCTGCATCTAGAGTCTCATTGAAATTGCTACCCGATGATTGAAGGACATTGCCAGGTTGTCTCGGTCAGTGAGTTTCTGCATAATCATGAACTTTAGGTAGGGGCTATGTTGCCTTTTCAATGAGGTATGGGAATGTTTACACAGTGAAGCATACACATCGCCAAGGAAATACCCTCACAGCCAAGATCGAAAAGATTTCAGAAATACATGGCGAAAGATTCAAAGTGGCAACCCCGACACAGGACTGAATGATCACCCGAGTCAATATTTGTTGCTGTACTATTCTATATACAAAACCAAAAACATGCATACATTCCACATCAAGCGCCCGTCAAGTCTTTCAGCATAAGCCGATTTCAGATCTTATTATCATGTGATAAGAACACTTCATAGCTTCAGGCCCTAACGACGCATGCTATTCATAAAATGCGTCGTAACTGCAGCCATTCGCTCTGGTGAGCGCAAATATCCCTTGGAGCAACGAGGAAAGTATATGTCTTCCTCAGCAGCGGTAGCAGGGCGTTAAATCATACCTGGTACACTAGCACCAGCGATCATGCTTACAAGGTCCACGATCATTGTATCAAGTTGTGTATCAGATTGTTTGGCCCCTAAATCAGGACATTGAGTATGGCAATGCCTGCCCCAAACCCCATAAAACACAAGGCAAGTCTGTTGGAGGATGACGCATAGTTCCCGTAATCCGAGCAGTCATCACTGGAAACGTTTCTGCAAGCACGAGAGCTTAGACTAGAGCAGACCGCGGTTGCTGATGACGAACCCAGAGCCTGTCCACCACCCTGTACTGTTGTACCTCCGCCACCAGGTACAACTATAGTGACACCATATTGGCCTCCATCTCCGAGGAAATTAACACACTGGTCGTAGTTTTCTTCGCAGGCATCAACGGCTGAGGTGCATGCGGCTTCGTTTGTAAATGACGTGGCAGCATAGGGGAAGGCAAAATATGAGTTCGGGACGTAGGATGCTTCAGCGGTTGGTTCGCCGGTGGCTGAGGCTGGAGCTGTACCTGTGCAGACAGCGCTTGGCATCGTTAGTAGTCAATTCGTTCGTCGAAAAAGAAATGGGAGTTCTGAACACTCACCCAGATGGACAGCAGGCCGGTTCATCGTCGGCGTCTACGGCACACGTTTGGCCGTTTTGGCAGCATATGTCGCTAAATCTCGCGCCAAGCTCCTCAGAACATCGGAATGTGTTCGCTGGGCATGAATCGTCCCGTCTGAAGATGACAGAGGCAGGCGGAATGTAGTAGGCTGGGGCGTATACTGCCGTTGCTATTGCTTCTACTTGAGGAATGTTCTGAGCAGATGTAGAAATTGCAACGAGGCCGAGCCAGATGCAACCATAACTGAGCATGATGATAGGTAGTTGAGAGCAAGCGAACGAGGCTGAGACGTCAAGACGTTCTACTGCAGGTCGGTAAAGCATGCGAGGAGCAGCGAATGTTGGTTAGATTCGTAAGTAAAAGAAAGCCCCAGAGAGATCCTCGTCTCGTGTTCTCTCTTTTTTTTTCCCTTTCCCCGGCCCTCGTCTATGCTTCCTTGTCAACTTCCAGGTCCAGCCTCCAAGTCAGGGACCTAAGAACTATTCCAGTGGGGTCGTTAACCAAAAGGCTTAGCCCGTAACGTCGCAAGCACATACAAGGTTGTGTAGGGACCGAGTGAGCAGACCATTCAGCTTGTTTGTTCGGGCAACAACATGACAGACAGCGCACCTAGGTTAGGCGTGGGATGATGTCATGGGTCCTTGTTGACTGAGCAACCCTTGGCACCAAGCTAAAATCGACTCAATCAACTAGCTTAACTTCACAATAGTTATTGTGTCAAAGTCAATGCTCACGTGAATAAATTATATCCCAAGTACGATTGTTACTGCAGGTCGAAATATCTGAGATCGACCTGTAACTCGATTCTTCAAAACCCTCGGATATGGCCCAAAATCTGTCGTAGCCGATCCAGTGCCTTTGTCCGAGGCACAGCATCAAGACCTTGATTCTTGACTCCTACGACTTCTCTTCGAGCTTCAGCTATCAGAGGTTCTAAATCCCCCCAGACATACTCAGTATACCCATTTAACACCTTGTCCCATTGATCAAGGTAGCTATTCCTCACTTCGTCGGCACTCGTTGTACCAAAGTGAAGCTGCCGTTCGAAATCTGCTTCAGGTCCTGATTGGTCAAGAAACTCGGGGTTAAAGTTGAGTAAATCATCCCAGCGAAAACCAGAGAAAGCCGAATCTGCAGTGAAAAGGGCTTCTCTCAGCTTGGCAGCCGCTTCTGGTGTAAAGCCCTCATCTTCGGCATCCGGATCATGAGCTCCGAGCAAAACACCATCAAGTGCCCCAGATGAATCATCGAGTAGGTTGACTACAGCAGCGCCATCCATCTTCTCTTGCTCCGAAATAGCGCTTGGCGTAGATGGTACATGGTGAATTTGATTTGGGAGCCTTCCATGTTGACTGGCATTCTCAACCTCTAACTTGGAGTCGGCACTGAAGAAGGCATCAAATGCTTCCGCCGATGCACCAGAAACCAAATTTGCCTGGGAGCGTAACGATTCGCCCGGGGCTGTCGAGTGCAACCTGTGCGATGATGCTTCGCCCGTACTAGATGAGTTTCTTCCAGTAATGCTGCTGCCACTGGAGTCAGCTTTCTCGTCTGGTCTCTGGCCACTTATATCTGGACTCGTTCCGAAAGCATGGAGAGCAAGTCTGCCAGAAGCCTGGAGTCTGCTGGTGATCGAGTCAGACTTTCCAGAATCGTTATCTGTGGCCTCTCCTTTCGCTTTTGCAGATGCCTCGTTTTGTTGTTGTACTCCCGGTTGTTGTCTGTTGTCATTGTCCATGGCTGTCTATTATATCAGCCGAGGAGCATGCACAGCTATTGCTCCAGTAGCAGAGGCAATGAGTTTAATGTCTTGTCGGATAAGTCGAACGAAGAGAGCTTGATGGAAAAGTTCTAGAAGACTGATGATGGGTACCTCGGTTCATTCGCTGTAGACGTCTGGGACATGGTTAAACTATAAAACAACCGCGATGAAGTTAAACCGGGGGGCACATGTCAAACCCGCTCCGGGCGGATGAGCGGGTGCCGATCGGCCTGGAGCTTGGCACCGGATTTCCGAGAAAGGTTAATACTGCCCTGATACCGCTCGTGGGTCGACACTGAAACGGCTCTGGCGAGTATAATTGAGTCGAGAAGCTTACCTGGGTAAGGTAGTTGTTCCTTGAATGAGATGAGATCGAATGGAACACGCTCTATACTCTACCGCCAGTGCTGACCATGCTGCCTGCTCTCTATCTGAATACCTACGTATGGATGTTAATTCACCCAGGGATACCCTGCTGTTACATCAAACTTGATCTAATATATGGATTAAGGTAGATGTAAGCTACGTAGAAGTGCCCAACGTAGTTAATGGCCTGTCAGTGGCGCTGATCTATCATGAAGCCTCACTTTGAAGAACTAGAATGCCCAGGTAGCTCCAGCTCTCGTCGCTAGCAGAGCTTACAGCTATGTATGTCCCTGATTTGTGAGTCTGTCGAGATAACCTTGGGCTTCCAAGGGTTGAGCTGTTGGGGTCACTACCTAGGTACCCAGGTTGGCAACCCCTCACAAACAAGAGCAGCCCACACAAGCACGTTAAGTCATCAATTTTAGTATGCTAGTGACGTCTTAAGGTAGGTACCTAGTCTTGAGGCACAGCCTATTGTAGGCAATGGAGCCTTGGAGCTCTGTTGTGGCTTCTGGACATAAGTGCCAACTCAGCTCTGAGCTGTTGCTTAACTTTTAGTTACTGTAGGTAATCATCAGTGTAGGGGAACCTGACATGAAAATAAACCCAAACCTGAAGGATCCACCATAAACTGTCCTATCCCATCGATCATCCAGCCAAGCCCAAACCAGGCCCGGCCAGGCCAACCCGAAATCGAACTGGACCAGATCAAAGCAGCTTGACTTTTGGTTCTGCTGCGTCACTGCCCATCCCAACTTGTTCTTGATATGTTCTCGACACAAAGAAGCCGTCTTGTCTCCAGCGAAACCTTTCCGTACGTAAACCTTACGAATCTCGACATAGCTCAAGGCCTCCACTGCTGTCTTGAGCTGTCTTCCTTTACCTAAGGTACCTACAGGAGCCAGGTCTTGTGCCGCCAGCCCAGCGCAGTGCAGTACAGTACAGTAGGCAGCTCACCAGCCCAAGGTACCTAAGCACAGCGCAGCTCAGCACAGACTTCAGAGCGCTCTGCCTCCACTCGCTGTTTCCTCCCTCATCTCTTTGGCCCGCCCCTCCGTTGCTTCTGCTCCTCGCCCACATCCACATCCACATTCACGTCCAAACCAAAGCAGACCAGCCTACCTCCACCACAACCACCATCCACCCGACCATTATTCTTCAGCCTTGGACGCCTGCCCACCTCCTAACATCATTCAGCCCCCCGCCGTCCTGCCCTCGATATCCCTTCCTGCCGCCGGACAGGATAATTTTGGACGACGTCTATAGATCACGGCGGCATATCTTGGTAGACCCCACCGCGGCGCCGACAAAAGACGATATCCAGAAACGACACCACCGCCCATCCACTCACCACCTTACCTTACCTTACGCCATCCAACACCCACCGCAACACCAGATCAGACGTGTGCTGTTGTAGCTTCCATCATCCATCCATCTCCCTTCGTGTCGCCTTGACTCGTCATCATCAACTACTTCCGCTGTTTCCAAGTTCTCGGCTCCGATTAATCCTCACCTCCGCCTTGGCCCCGCCATTCGAATCCACAGCTATCGATTCTGACCTTTGCCTCCCTCGATCAACAACCACAACCCCTCCTAACCCCCGCCCTCGCCGCTCACCAAGATGGTTGATAGCGAGACAAATTCGCCCACGTGGAAGTTCACGCAGTACGTTATTTCTCCTGATCCCTCATTGGGCTCCTCTCGCGTTTTTGAAGGTGAAGCTGAGCTGTCGTGTGCAGGTGTTTTGGTGACAAGGGCGATGTTGAGGACATCACCGAAGGTATGTCACCACCCTCTGCCTACCTCAGAGCCAGTTTTTCATTATGGTCACTAACTGCCACGCTCCGATGCAGCTGATATCATCTCGACGGTTGAGTTCGACCATACCGGAAACTATCTCGCTACTGGCGACAAGGGAGGTAGAGTAGTGCTCTTCGAACGGAACGAGACGGTACGTCACCATTCCCGAATGTCTTTGCGTGCCACTTATCCTTAGCGCTGCACTCCCTATTGTCGCCGCTAACCATTGATGCAGAAAAAAACCTGCGAGTACAAGTTTCACACCGAGTTTCAGTCGCATGAGCCCGAATTCGACTATTTGAAGTCCCTTGAGATCGAGGAAAAGATCAACAAGATAAAGTGGTGCAGACGACAAAACGCTTCACACTATCTGTTGTCTACCAATGACAAGACAATCAAGCTATGGAAGGTGTTCGAGAAGTCGCTCAAGGTTGTGGCGGAGAACAATCTCTCTCACGATGTAACTCCTGGGAGCATTGCAGGTGGTGGTGGCGCTCCCAAGCCTTTACCGTCTCATCAGTTTAAGAACGCCGCCGACCTAAAGCTGCCTCGGCTCACACATCATGACACAGTGGTTGCCGCCGTGCCACGCAGGACATACGCCAACGCACATGCCTATCATATCAACAGCATCTCGGTGAACAGCGACGGAGAGACCTTCATCAGCAGCGATGACTTGCGGATCAACCTTTGGAACCTCAATATTCAGGACCAAAGCTTCAACATCGTTGACATCAAGCCTGCCAATATGGAGGAACTTACTGAAGTGATCACAGCAGCCGAATTCCACCCCATGAGCTGCAACTGGTTCATGTATGCCAGCTCCAAGGGTACCATCAAGCTTGCTGACATGCGAGAGAGTGCTCTATGCGACCAGCACGCGAAACGTTTGTGCACCTGAATTGTAAGAACTTGTAATTGCAAGCGTACTGACTACTCGTAGTATTCGAGCAGGAAGAGGACCCCTCGTCGCGATCCTTCTTTTCCGAAATCATCTCCTCTATCTCCGACGTCCGGTTCTCCCATGACGGCCGATACATCTTATCTCGCGATTACCTCACCGTAAAGATTTGGGATATCAACATGGAGCGACAGCCTGTAAAGACGATACCGATCCACGAGCATCTCCGGCCACGATTGTGTGACACATACGAGAACGATAGTATATTCGACAAGTTTGAAGTTGTTTTCTCTGGTGATGCGAAGAACGTTATGACGGGCAGTTACAACAACAATTTCATGATCTACCCTTCAGACCCTGACAAGGAGGTCGAGGTGGTCCTTCAGGCGGACAAGTCGGCTTTCAAGGCGAAGAAGGTTGGTGTGCCCACACCAATCAACGCTTCGACAAGCCCAACAGCCACCAATGGCAAGAAGGGTGGATCTAGGGCTGGTAGTCCAGGCGGTCAGGGCCAGCGAATGCGTAAGGAGACAGACGCGGACCAGATCGATTTCAACAAGAAGATCCTGCACATGAGTTGGCATCCCTTCGAGGACAGCATTGCGATTGCAGCTACGAACAATGTAAGTGAACCTGAGGCACACCTTTGTATGTCAACCATGGCTAACCACGGGCACAGCTCTTTGTCTTCTCGGCACTTTAGACCATGGTAAATGGCGTTCATCTCGTAGGGCAGTTAAGCGACCCAGTCCCTGGCTGAAAGTCGAAGTCGCAACAGCAAGAGTATATGTACTTCAGCCTCCGTCATGGTGGGATCTGCCCAATTCTTCTTGGGCACGACGTGATATCTCGATGGTGTAGGAAATGATAATACGGAAGAACACGACCTACTATACTTAGAAGCGATAGCACATATCATCGATAGTGCTTGGAATGAATGCTACGCGGAGAGAAGGAAGAGAGCTGGAAGAGGCCCTTTGGATGTGGCCGTTGAAGAGACTGACGATAGAAAGCTACTGGCTATCTGTCTATGAAGGAAGCGAATGAACCAGCGGGACGAGCCACATGGGAGGGAGGTGAACGGATGCATTAGCTGGCGTTTGGTCGCCACGTGTAGCAGAAACCACAAAGAGACTATTGAGAATCAAAGAAATGCCACTCATGCCTGAGAAGAAGCCAAGTTGAAATTATGGACGACTATTCGCCCGTCATTCGGGTCAGTGGAGTCTCGAGGGAGACTGATGATGGACAATAGAAATGTTAGATGCAGGGGCCGCATTCAACGCCTCTAAGAACACAAGCAGTTGATTTCTTGACTAAGCCGTCATTTGTATCGTGACGCAGGCCTATGTAAGCTTCATAGCCAATCGCTGAGGCTTTTGAGCTGCCACGACCTCAAATGCAGCAATGTTCCATCATGCAGTGCCTACCTGCGATGGACGGTCTCTGGTTGAATTCAAGTTATATACTTTAGATGAGATAGGGCTGTTCAACCAGCACTAACTCGTTACGTGTACCCAGTACGGCGTGGTCCAATGAAAGGTTGGTGAGTATGCAGGTACAGTGGTACTGCTGGCCTGATGCGGGTCAACGACCAGCCTTATCGAGTCTGACCGTCCTTCGGCCCCCATCTGATCTTGGCTCTTCTGCATTACCTGGCAAGGACAAGCAAGACACAAGGGCAACACTAATAAATCGGCCCAGCCGCTTTTTGTCAGCAGAGCTCTTTGTTGAGGGATACCACCCATCACTCCTTTTTTTTTTTTTTACTATTTACACCTCCCATCCCACAGAGATGGCGACCGAAATGCCTTCCCACATCCTCCGCAAGAGGACAGCAGCCTCCGACATGACGGTCCTTGAGAACTCGGTCCGTCGTGGCAGCGCCTCTCACGGCGCTCCTGTTAATGACCTGGAGCAAGGATCGAGGTCATCGGTAGTGCAGAACATTGCCAATCTAGTGGCTCACGAGGTTGGACCTTCATTGTTGACGGTTGGTGTCATGTTAAGCTTGATCTTTGGAGGATGCTGTTCAAATGTACGTTGCCACTTCCAGCCCCCGCTACCAATTGTCTTACATCGCCATATGGACTGACTCAAACCATCCTGGCTTTAGGTTTATGCTCTTGAAGCCATCGTCAAGTGAGTTTCCCGTGTTTACAATCATCCATACTGTGCTATGAGACTGACGAGTCATTTCTATAGCTTTGAACCATCAAGTGGTATGATCATCGTCCGCGGCCCCGTGGCCTTTGACTGACGCATTCTTCTCATTGCAGGGACTCTCTTGACATTTGTTCAATTTTTCTTCGTCGCTGTGACGGGATTCATCGCTCAATTTGATAAGAACAGTCGTTTCTTCCTTACACCTAACAAGGTTCCCATTAGCCGTTGGATATTCAACATTGTTCTCTTCTTCACCATCAACGTTCTCAATAACCACGCCTTCAGTTATGATATTTCCGTTCCAGTTCATATCATCCTCCGATCTGGTGGAAGTATCACAACCATGGCGGCAGGATATCTATATGGCAAGAGGTATTCTCAAATGCAAGTTGTTGCCGTCGTCCTCTTAACACTCGGCGTCATCTTGGCTGCATGGTCGGATGCTCAAGCCAAGGTAGGCATTCCTTCTCTGAGCTTTGCTAGGCATACGCTAATAATGAATCTTGGCTATAGGGTACGAGTGACAGCAGTGGCCGTCCAGCCTTCAGCACTGGACTGGTGATCCTCTTCGTGGCTCAGCTTCTTTCGGCCATCATGGGGCTTTACACGGAGGCAACATACGCCAAATACGGCCCTCAGTGGAAGGAGAACCTTTTCTACTCGCATGCCCTCTCCCTGCCTCTGTTCCTGCCTTTTGCTCCCTCAATGGCACGTACTTTTGCTCATCTTATGACGAGCACCCCGCTACAATTCCCAGGCGTTTTCGGCTCGGCGACCACTAAGTTCCAGATTCCCAATCAGATCCTATTCCTTATTACCAATGTTCTTACTCAATATGCTTGCATCCGGGGAGTCAACCTTCTAGCCGCTGCATCAACGGCTCTCACCGTCACCATCGTCCTCAACATCCGAAAGCTCGTCAGCCTACTTCTAAGTATTTGGCTATTTGGCAACAAGCTAGCTCCTGGTACACTTCTCGGTGCTATTATTGTTTTCAGTGCCGGCGGGCTATACTCAGTGGGTTCGAGAAAGAAGACACCCGCGGACAAGGGAGTTTCTGCCAGGGAAAACAAAGCAAGCTGAGGAGCCCCTTACATGTTTTCGGTATAAAGGATTTTCGCAAAGCTCAACGAATTGTAGACGGCGTCAATGGTTTAGCTCGATATTGCATATCATGAGACGATCGGAGTGTAGACGGACGTTTTGTCCAATGCTACCATGTAGGCGTTATGGTGAATCTTATATGCTAACGAATAACAAAAGCTAAAGGGTTTATATAGACTAGACAATCGAGAATGCCATTTTCGGATAGACCGTGTGTACTTACCATAGCTGTGTTCATAACAAGTAGTCTATAGTGCTTGTAAGGAGGAGTCCTCATACCGCACAAAACACCAACGACATCCATTGAAAAGGACATTGGAAGTAACTTGGACGGAATTATATGTCGTTCGGGTCCAAGTTGGGAAGGACATGGATGTCCAAACCTTCCAACGCATCTTTAAGGTTGTCATTCGAGCGCTTATCATTCGGGTCTCCAATACCAGCGCGGGGAACGATATCCAGATGCGCCCTGTAGTCAACCTCTCCCCTCCACAGGTTATATACAACTCATACACTTACAAACTCACAACAACAATTATCGACGCCAACTGGAGCCTGTATCTAATATTCAACTGCTATCATCCAGGGTTATTTGCTCGGCATGTCGCATCGACAAACTGGTTCTCAGAAGACAACCTTTAAAGGAGAATCTACTATATCAAGACGACGATAGACTATTTCGCGCACTACAGTTCGTACCCAACTCGATCAGCTGTGATCAACCGGGTGGCATGACTGCTTCAGGCTCAATTGGCACTCTATCAACGACGACAAGTCTACGTGGCCCGTTCCATACCACTTATTCTGGGATCGTGATATCGCTGAATGGATTGAGGGGGCTTGTTACTTCCTCGATGAGTATGACGAGGATATTGATCAGAGTGTCTGCGCGCTTGTGGGCATGATCAGCCCAGCTCAGCAGCAAGACAGCTACCTGAACCGTTTGTTATACTGTGGCTGAACCGGGAAAGAGATGGGCCAACATCCGGGATATGCATGAACTGTAGGTCGTCCAACAAATCCAGGGTTTTACAGGAAGCTGACTTAGCGGCACAGATATAATGCCGGCCATCTCATAGAGGCCGCAGTTGCTCATAAGGAATACTGTAAGAATAACCTACTTCTCGAGCCTATTGAGAAGTATGTTTCTCTCATCATGGAACATTTTGGTCACGGAGAAGACCAGTCAAAAGGCTATCCTGGTCATCCTGAAATCGAGCTATCACTTTTCCAATTGTACACTACTGCAGGTAATACCGGAGTTCGACCTGGCACAGTATTTTCTGACGGAACGAGGAAATACTAGTGGACATGAAGGGAAACCTCCGGCGACTGGGAAAGAGAGAAGAGAGGCGAAATCCCGTGGCTGCGGTCGAACTCATATCCTCGATCGGGGACTTATTGGTATTGTCAAGCTTATGTTCCAATCACAGCACAAAACACAATTGAAGGACATGCTGTCAGAGTTGGATACCTTCTAACTGCTGTTGCTGACATGATGCATATCTCTGCAGAGGGTGGAAATGCTTTATCTGATGCCCAAGCATGGTCATAGGCATTGCATAAGCTGTGGGACAACATGGTTGGCAGGAAGATGGCCTTGACTGTAGACATCGGTGCTATGGCACAGTGGGAGGGCTTTGGAATTGACTACTTTCTCCTCCAAGGAACGGATGAAAGGGGCTGCTATGCGGATTGCGCTTACATTGCTTTCGTCATGCTTACGGCGCGAACATTACACCTTGATCTCGATACTAAGATGTTATCGAGCTGTCTTTACAACACTATCACAACGGCCATGAGTTTATATGGTAAACCTTTTACTTATACAACTTTCCAGCTCTGAGACTGATAAAAACTCGCGTGAGATGTGGTTCTAGTGCGCTTATTACCCTCCAAAATTGATGAGACTATTCGGCAGTTTGGGCAGTTATCTTTAGGATTATGGTGCTAGTGACAATGGCGTCTCTGTGAATTTCCACTTGTACACCGGTGCCAGTTGCAGTTCAAGGCGGGCTACCCGACTATCACGCTCCGGCAGAAGACCAACTGGCCGTGGGAGGGCAAGGTTGACTTTGAGTTATCGTCTCCATCATTTTTGCAGACCACCATCCAGCTTCGTTTGCCCGCTTGGTCCAAGTGAAGATTCACGTTGTACCCACCAGCGAATTTGACCGCCTCAACGGTTGAGAAGGTTTACATATCTCTACGGCCTTTCTTTCTCTCTGGAAATCCTCGGTTCTCAGTATACATTCATGGTTTCGAGTCAAGATTTATATCACCCAACCCCTTCTCAAATCAACGTAACTTATCCCTCGTAAGGGGGCCAATCGTCTATTGCGTCGGGGATTTCGATGACCCCTCGGAGTCTAATCATTTCAAGGATGTACTCGTTCAGACAGACTCGTCAGTGACTGATGAGAAAGTGGTCCATGAAGCATCCGGCGAAGAGTACGTCGCGATGCAAGCTAAAGGGTGGAAGCAGTCACCTTGAGCACTTGGATCACTATCGCTATAGACTGCTGAATCTGTGATTAAAAAAATTGTTCCATACTATTTCAGAGCCAACAGGGAAGGGAATGGTCAGATGAGGGTTGGTTTAACAAACGGTGTATCGAGCCAGGCATTCTTTTCCCTGAGAGACTCTGACTATGCTTCGCCAAGGGCCTAGCGTATAAGCATGGCTTCAAGGGGAGAAGACTATCGGGTTTATTCATTCCGCCTTTACCTAAGGCCTGGCCAAGGAGTTGGCTGATATTGAGTGATATCGTTGCTCTTTCGAGTACGTCGCGGCGCAACACTTAAGACACGACTAACATTGAGTTTTAGATGATAAATTTGTTTCTCTGAAAGGCGTACTTCTTTGATTCGATTTAGAGAAGCTGCCTCTATGTATGATTAGATCTATGACATATGTATCTGTAGTGATTCACTTACATTCCCCTAGCAAGCTTGAAACCCCCAAGAATAAGAAGCGGAAAGTAATACCACTGTCAAATTCATCTTGCTTGAATCCGTATATATACGATGTTTAAACCCAATGCCCAAAACACTTACCCTATCACTCTTACTGCCTCAAAAGCTCCTCGTCTAGGGGTCTCCCCTATCAAGACCGGGGATTTGACCCGATACTACGGTTGCAGCAACGGGCCATGTAACGCGGTAAAGTACCCGTAGTTCCGAATTTAACTTAGTGGAGCCGGCGGTGGTGATTCGGTTCCTAATATTCTCATGAGCCTGCTCCGTATTCTGTACCTACTCAGGTGGTACCTATGCTATGGCAGAGGTAGGGTGATTCTTCAGCGTATTCGCGACACTTGATAAGTCAGTCGAGATCAAGCTTGTACTACGAATTTAGTGTCTAACTAGGCTCTGAGAGATTGCGAAAGTACGTTGTCTATTAATATGATTGTAATTTATTCTCCTACATTCCTCGCAAGATGCTGAGCCCCATCTGCATCTTAATGCCTTACATTTATTTTATGGGGGAAATCATGAGTTGCAGATCTTATCGGCGAGAAGTCAACGTTGAGATCTCTTGACTGCAACTCTTCCAGAATCGAGGCTCAATACCCAGGTTGGATATTGAGTTGGGATATTGAGTCAAGGTTGGTGCTCTAAGTTGAGGCCCCTGTCTTGTAGGAGAACGGCGGGTACCGGTTCTGCGGAGCCCTATCTCGAAGAATATTCTGCTTTGAGGAGATTTATATGCATATCTGATATGGAGAAAAACCACTACTATCTTGAAACAGTTGCACAACACCTACTTCATCCGGTAAGGGAGAGGTTCCAAGAAGCAACTATCATGTGGAGCGTTGACTCAATACCGAGCGGATGCCTCAACGAGTTTAGATGGAACCTCTAACCCCCCCCCCCCCCCGGCGTGCATTGCACCGACTGCACTGCGCTATGACCCGCTATAACTAAACCCTGGTGTGTCACACCGTCATACCTTAGGTTCCCTTGGAGGTTTCGCTCTGTCTTTGCCTCTCTTATTGTAGGTAGGCACACTTCCTAGTGCTCTCCTCTTTCAAACGTCCTCTCGAGAATTAAAATCGAATCAATCACCATCCCCGAAGCCATTACTCTAGGAAGGAGTTACAAAATCGAGGGAAATTGATCTGCTAGCTAAATCGTATTCAGATAAAGGCATCGCCATGGCTGGTACGTATTCTACAGCTCGCCCTATCCCTCCGCCGCTACTCCAGACCCAATATCACGAACCCTACTTTGGTTCTCGACGATAACGACATCAATTGGAAACTTTTCTGACCGAGCATATGCCACAGGCGGCCCTATATTCGAGGAAAGCGAATCAAGCGCTCTTGATGTGCGGGCACGGGAGTCAGATGAGGAGATAGACGAGACTAGAGATTCTGGTGCAACCGGACATGGCGCCTCGCACAATGCCCCCTCTGACGCTGGCTCCCACACCGGCAACGAAGCTGAGGAGCTCGAAGATGGGATGCTTCTCCGCGACTTGCCCAAGAGAACTACTTTTTACGATCCTGTCGCTGAGCGTCAAATGAGCCAGACGGACGCAAAATACTTCTACCACCGAAACAAGGCCGATGCACGCAACGGTGGTGGGGCTGGCTACCAATCTATACCTCAAAGTCCTTTCCTTGCTTCTGGGTCTCGCCCTGCAACCGAATATGGTGCCGATAGTCTGGTGCTAGACTCGAGTGGTCGTCGAGTCGATTCTGTCCCTCCTGGTTTGGAGATGCCA
This sequence comes from Fusarium subglutinans, assembly GCF_013396075.1. NCBI lineage: Eukaryota > Fungi > Ascomycota > Sordariomycetes > Hypocreales > Nectriaceae > Fusarium > Fusarium subglutinans. Next base: position 191,203 of record NW_023502155.1, read on the forward strand.
AACCCTGCCGTTGACTCAGGTTTTACTCAATCGCCTACAAAACTCGATGCGCAGCCTGCCCCATTCTCACCTAGTCATCCTTCCGCCCTTCCTCATGCTGGTCAGGTTGCCCAGGATCCACGACTGCCTGATGGCTCCAGTAATGGCCTGCCCTCTGGTGGACTCTTTGACACTGAGCCCCATATCACTTCAGAATTGAGTGCTATCTCCAAGAACATTCAGAGAATCCTCGACACCAGGCGCAAATATATCGCCCTCTCGAATCAGGGGCCTGATGATAACCCAAGAGACGGCCCGGATTGGGAAATTTACCCCCCTCCACCAGAGCCGGCATGGCAGCAATCGTCGAGGCAAAGAGCAAGTACTACAGAGCATGTACCAGGTCAAGAGAATACTTGCTTGAACGGTAGTAAGGATGCTACTGGGTCCAAACCAGGCGAGTTGCCCCAGGAGCACCATGAAGGTAGACGCTCGGCAAGAAGGCGAAAGCCAGGTCAAGATATTGGCGAAGATTTTGATATGGCTGACATATTGCCTCTGCCGGGCGATGATGGACGCTCATACAAGTTGGACGATAGCGGAGTCTATCAAGTATTCGAAGGCCACGATACCCAGACGCCTGCGATCAAGGTTCCTACAATCAGGGAATTCTACATGGACCTGGACGACATTCTTGACGTCTCTTCTGACGGACCTAGTAAGAGTTTTGCATTTCGACGTCTCCAATATCTCGAGGGTAAATTCAACCTATATGTCCTCCTGAATGAGTATCAAGAAACAGCCGATAGCAAGAAGGTTCCTCACCGAGACTTCTACAATGTTCGAAAGGTAGATACCCACGTTCATCATTCTGCCTGCATGAACCAGAAACATCTGCTTCGCTTCATTAAGAGTAAGATGAAGAAATTTCCCAACGAAGTCGTCCTGTTTCGTGATGGAAGACATCTCACCCTAGCCGAGGTCTTTGCTAGTATTAACCTGACAGCTTATGACCTGAGCATTGATACATTGGACATGCATGTAAGACTTGCTCTTTGAACTCGATATTGCATTTAGAGATTTGAGTCACTAACTGCTGCAGGCTCATACGGATTCGTTCCATCGTTTCGACAAATTTAACCTCAAGTATAATCCAGTCGGAGAGTCCCGTCTTCGAACCATCTTTCTCAAGACAGATAACTTTATACACGGCCGGTACCTTGCCGAAATTACCAAAGAAGTCATATCTGATCTTGAGTCAAGCAAGTACCAGATGGTTGAGTGGCGCATATCCATTTATGGCAAATCAATTGATGAGTGGGACAAGCTTGCGGCTTGGGTGGTTGATAACAAGCTGTTTTCGCACAATGTTCGCTGGCTTATCCAGATCCCTCGCCTCTACGACGTCTACAAAGCAAGTGGTCTCATGGAGACGTTTGAACAGGTGGTCAAGAATGTCTTTCAGCCACTCTTTGAAGTCACAAAGGACCCATCAAGCCATCCAAAGCTGCATATCTTCCTTCAGCGAGTGATTGGTTTCGACAGTGTTGACGACGAGAGTAAAGTTGAGCGTCGGCTGTTCAAGAAGTTCCCTGTGCCGAAAGTATGGGATACCAAACAGAACCCGCCATATAGTTACTGGATTTACTATCTGTACTCTAATCTGGTATCGTTGAATTACTGGCGCAGGAAGCGCGGTTTCAACACGCTGGTCCTGCGACCCCATTGCGGAGAAGCTGGCGACAGCGAGCACTTAGCTGTTGCCGCCTTGTGTTGCCATAGCATCAGCCATGGACTGCTCCTGCGCAAAGTCCCTCTTCTTCAGTATGTCTTTTATCTGGACCAGATCGGCATCGCCATGTCACCGCTGAGTAACAACGCCCTGTTCCTTGCCTACGAGCGGAATCCTTTCCACCAGTACTTCAAGAGAGGTCTCAATGTCTCACTGTCTACGGATGATCCTCTGCAGTTTGCTTTCACCAAAGAGCCATTAATCGAGGAGTATGCGGTTGCGGCACAGATTTACAAGCTCAATTCAGTTGACATGTGTGAGCTCGCCAAGAATTCTGTTAAACAAAGCGGTTACGAGTTGTCCATCAAAGAGCATTGGTTAGGGCGTGGCTGCAATAAGCCAGGAAAGGAAGGAAACGCCATGGTTAAGACAAATGTTCCTGATCGAAGGGAAGAATTCCGCTACTTCACCTTGGTGCAGGAGAGAGACGTGTAAGCGACTGGCCATTTCCGTAAGATTGATCATTTATGCTAATACGATTGTTCCCAGGCTGTCGAAATATGTCACTTACAATGCTACAAATGAGCCTCCTACGCAAGCTTCTGGCAATGAAAGCAAGATGTCAGAGTCAGTGACGTCCCTGACTGGCCAAACCGCTGGCTTGGGAGTCGCAACGGGCAGTGAGACTGCCAATGTCGAGACTTCTTCACCAGTTGGCCATCACATTGCAAAAGTCGCATCCCAAGCTGGTCCGTCGGCCGGCCGAGATCAAACATGGTCCAGCGATCCTATGTCAGACCATCATCTTTCTGGAACCGATCCGAGAATGTTCCCAGGCATTTTTACTCGTGGACACCGCACAGGTAGCCATCGGAATCTTGCTCAGTTTAATGACGACCGTGACACTGAAGACGATATTTTCGGCCCCGAAACCTGATCTTTGCTAGTCTCGGCCGTGTATTTCGATGCGTAACCATTTGAACACTGCGAATAGAATTGCTTTAGGTATTGGAATGGATGAACAATCGAACACACCCGACAGGTGTGGAAAGATAACGGCGCATGATGATTGAGTAATATACTATTTGCCCCGCCTTTGGCATGATCTGGGAAAACTTATGCATAATACTTTATATTTTTGCTATCGCATATGAATAATCAACAATATCGTTCAAGCTAGTGATTGAGCTTCGTTCATCAAGTTCACTCCTCGTTTTTGGCAGCTACTGTTAGACGATCAACGAGCTTCAACCTTGTGGTAGAGACGAACACAAAAAATCCCGGAGACGTAAAAATATATCGATCATTACCACTGATTGTTTTTTCAAACTTCTCATCTTCTATAATCTGGCAGCTGGGGTATGTGAAGCTCAAATGGCTTCACGTCCAAGATACAGGGTAGATTTACCTGCCGAGTGTTTAGTTTAAAGCCCAACGCTGCACCAGATAAAGGGGTGACGCACAACATGTACCAATGCTCCGCTTCTGGCGACCCAATCCGCCTATGAACGAATTAACACATAGTGGATCATATTCTACACCCACCCACGTTATACCGCAATCAGAGATTCTGGTTAATGAACTTGGTAGGGGGAAGGTACGGTACGTCGGATCGGTCCATACCTGCCTTACCAAGGTAGTCCATTGATTTGCTCCTTAGACAAACGACGCACTGCGTCACTTCGCATCGCATCGCATCGCATCGTAGCGTCTTACTTCTAGCCAACCCCTTCAATTCTCTTTTTTTATCATTTCTCTATACTTAATTCAACAGAGGTTTCCTGCTGAAGAGACGTACTCGCGCGGTGCAGCCGGTCGAGCCGAATCAAGACCTTCGACATGGGATTCCTGGGTGTCTTCCGGGCTCTCTACGACTACGTGCCCCAAGCTGAGGGAGAGCTTGCAATAAAGGATGGAGATTTGCTCTTCATACTTGATAAAAACGGCGACGATGGCTGGTGGAAGGCAAAGAAGAAGGCTGGCGCTGATGACGAGGAAGAGCCAACCGGCCTTATTCCTGGTAACTATGTCGAGGAGGTAAGTTGACGCCGAACAACCACAGCACCATCACAGCACGGGTACTAAAGCTTCGTTATTGGATTTAAAAGGCCCAGCCCGTGGACCATGCTAGAGCTCTATTCGATTACACGCGCCAGACAGATGAAGAATTGTCGTTTCACGAGGATGCTACACTTGCTGTCTACGACACGTCGGATCCCGACTGGATCCTGACTGGCCTTGACGGCGAATATGGCTTTGTCCCCTCCAACTACATCGAAATGGGCGCATCTGCTGAGTCTGCTCAGCCGCCGCTGCCGTCTCCGCCGCCCGCGCTACCTTCAAGACCACCACAGGCTCCCTCGATCCCCTCCCCCGAACCAGAGGTGGCATCTCCGGACCTACCGAATGACACAGCGCCTACTCCTTCGAACCCTGCTGCTGCCATCGCAGGCGTCATGCATGGTCGCTCAGTTTCTCAACAATCTCAGCAACCTGCCGCTCCTCGACAGCCCCCTCGTGCGTCTGTTACGTTTAGCGAACCCCCCGAAGTCGAGGACGAGCCCGTACGATCACCGACTCTGCCAGCCCGCCCAAGGGTACCAGCGCCACCATCTCCAACCTATGACGAACCCCCCTCCCCTATACACACCCGTAGTTTCCAAGACCACAGGGATCCGGATCGTCGCCAAGATGTCGAGCGTACTCCTGGCGGCTTTCATATGTATAACATCAACGAGATGATTTCCATCATGGGCAAGAAGAAGAAGATGCCCACAACATTAGGAATTAATCTTTTAACAGGTATCATACTGGTTGCTCCAGAGCATGCTTCTGATGGACCTTCACAGGAATGGACCGCCGACCGCATGACGCATTACTCGCGGGAGGGAAAGCACGTTTTTATGGAGCTTGTGCGCCCAAGCAAGAGCGTCGACTTCCACGCCGGAGCAAAGGACACAGCCGAGGAGATTGTCAGTATGTTGGGCGAATTGGCTGGTGCTGTACGTGCTGAAGGACTCCGTGAGGTGATCATGGCTGGGACACAAGGCAGCAGTGGTGGTGGCCAGAAAAAAGGCCAAGTCCTGTACGACTTCATGGCCCAAGGTGACGACGAGGTAACTGTTGCTGTGGGAGACGAGGTCCTTGTTATCGACGATACGAAGAGCGAAGAGTGGTGGCAAGTTCGCCGGCTCAAGAATGGTAAAGAAGGAGTCGTCCCTAGCAGCTATATTGAGATCACTGGCTCTATCCCACTACCCTCCTCTAGCGGTATAAACTCAGCCAAGTCCCTTGTCGAACAGAACCGCCTCGAAGAAATCCGATTGACCAAGGAAGCCATGAAGGCTGGCAAAGAACCTCAGCAGGTAGGACCGGGAATGCCTCTCCCTGAACGAGGCAGTAGCCTCATGGCACGAGAAACTGGTAGTAATTCGGGACAACAGCGGAGCCGTCGAGAAAATGGACGAAGTGATGGCGGTAGTCAAAGCCGATCAAAGTCTAGTAAGTCATCACTTGATTAGATTGCTCTTTTCACTTGGTTTTATGCTATGGGACTTGGAGCATCTGCTGACATGCCTTTCATAGAGCCTGACGCGTCCAAGGTGCGCACCTGGACAGACCGTTCCCGGTCTTTCAGTGTGGAAGCCCAATTTCTTGGTCTTAAGGACGGAAAGATTCACTTACATAAGATGAATGGTGTCAAGATTGCAGTTCCTATCACGAAAATGTCACGCGAGGATCTGGAGTACGTTGAAAACTTCACAGGTATATCCCTGGAAGACGATAAGCCGTTGGCAGACGTCAAGAGAGCTCGGTCTGCCGAAAAGAAATCCCCCGAACTTAGTCCTTCAGCAGGCGCAACGGTCGACAAGGATGCCAAGTCCGACTATGATTGGTTTCAGTTTTTCTTGTCTTGCGAGGTTGCAGTGGGGTTGTGTGAGCGCTACGCACAAGCCTTTATCAAAGATTCCATGGATGAGAGCGTGCTTCCCGATGTGGACGCCACCACTCTGAGAGCCCTTGGAATTCGCGAGGGTGATATCATCAAGGTCATGCGTACATTGGATGCCAAATATGGCCGCAGCCGCGGTGGAAAGAGAGAGACTGCTGACGGAGTTGATGGCGAAGGGGGTTTGTTTTCTGGACCCGGCGGTGCGCTACGAAACAACACTCGAAAAGGTCGACCCGCGCCAGCGGTCCAAACAAGTGATGTTGTTGATGCCAGTGCCTTTTCACGAGGCGATTCCTCCAAGGCTGGTGAAAACGACAGCAGATCACCCCCGCCCATAAGTCCTACAAATAAGAACCCCGAAACTCGTCAAGCATCGAGCTCAGGATTCGATGACGATGCTTGGGACGTGAAGCCTAGCAAGCAGCAATCGCCGCCTAAAGTTCAGCTTGCTGTTGAGTCTGTTCAGAAGCCTGCCCCTGAACCTGCCCCTGTCTCACCCCCTCCCCCGGCCTTGACTGGCTCGATGCAAGAGTTATCGCTCCTCTCAACGCCGCTTGAACCCACCAGGGCTGAACCAGCACCCGCCCCAGCACCGGCGCCTGTCATCGCCGCTCAGCCAACCTCGACACCCATATCGCAACCGTTGGGCGGCGCTACCCCCTCATTCTTTACATCTGTTGCTCAGGCTCGACAACGTCCTACACCCCCACAGGGTACTGCGAACCAGGGCTCTCTCGTTCCTCCACCACCTCAGCGACCACTTTCAGCCCCGCAATCAGCCCAGCCTAGCGGCTTTGCACCCCCCCCCATGATGCCTCAGATGACAGGTGCTCTGCAAGGCCAAGTTGCGCCTCCTGGCCAGAGCCTGAGTGAGATCACACAAGCCCGCCTGCAACAGCAATATACGGCTCAGATGCAGCAACAGCAAGCTCCTCAGCAAATGCAGCCCAATATGACTGGATTCCCAGTACAGCAAGGCCCTGGCTTGATGTCCTTCCCCACCGGTGCAGGACAGTTCATGCAGCCCATGATGACTGGAATGCAGGGACCGAATCAGTTCGTTCCCATGCAGGCTCAACCCACAGGTTTCCAATCGCCCTTCCCCGCCACTCAGTCGATGTATGGAGCACCTACAGGAGGCATCAACAGCTACCTGCCTCCAGCTCTTGAACCCCAGCGAACAGGTATGCCAGGATTGCAGCCCCAAGCTACTGGCATGACGAACATGGGTGTTATCGGTGGTATGAACAATGTGCAAGTCCCTCAGCCTCTGCAACCACAGCAGACTGGTCCAGCTCCTCCTGTGCGATTTGGCGTGACAAATGAGACCAAGAAATTAGCGCCTCAGGCAACAGGGCGTAGGGCCAACCTGTCGCAAGCGAGTACGTTGAAACGATTTCAGCTGTCGATGTGTAATGCTAATGTTCTCTATAGCCCCCCAGAACCCCTTTGGTTTTTAATTCTTGAAAAGCTTGTTAAACTGGTCGTCATTGCACGTTGTTTCGTCTTGTTTGCAAATACTCTGGACATCTTTCTTCACATCTTGTATGTATATGTCGACTTTGTCAGGTGAACCAACCTGAGTCAAGCGTGGAATAATAATAGTATATTTATGGCTGATCCTGGACAAGCCAGATCAGTCTCTTCTAATGTTCTCATCTATAAGTCTTCAATGTCGTAACAGAACGTAAATCATTGACTAGGCTAGGTCTCGTTGTGAAGTGGATGTGTAACCAATACCAAAAGGCAGTGGAATCGAAAAAAAAAAGGGTCACAGGGATAACACGATCAGACGGGAGAAAAAGATGGAGTGGCTCTTCCGTCCCATAGAGTTGTATTCATGGTCAAAAGTTATTGAAACTCGAGAACATACTTGTTCGGTAAGCGATAGGGGCAGTCTGAATGTGGCAGTCTGGATGTTTTCGGAGGCGAGCTCTCAGCCGTCACAAATCTAACTAACCGTAAGGGCTTTCTCAAAACGTCTTAGGATATGAGGCACCTAGTCCTGCTGGCTTTCCTGACTCGATCAGGCCTTGCGGCGACGACCGCTAGTGGGCTTGGAAAAACCTGTTGAGACGGAAGACAGATCAATCTCAGCCTCAGTCACTGGGCTCTCTTGAACCTTTTCCTCTGATTCAGCCGCAGGTACAAACCGCTTACGTACGGCACGAATCATCATGAAGAACCAGTAGAAATTAAGACTGTTGAGCGTGACGTTGCTGGCCAAATAGGCGACGCCAATCCACATGGGTACCGTGGAGTCTGGGTGCGCAAATGACATAGTTGGCAAATTGAGTGCCTTCATGTCGGGGTTAATATTAATGGCGGACCACACGTCGCGGTAAACACGGAAGGATGAATAAGTTCCGTAAATAAGCCGGCAGGAGAAGAATGTGAAAAGAAGCATGACGCCGTTGTATAGTTGCGCGCGCGTACCAGTCATGTTAATTTTATCCATAAACCAGTGAACATTGAGGAAAGGTGTGGATAACTCCCAGAGGATGAAGACACAGGCGTAGTGGTTGAGAAATGGACGCTGATGAAGGCTGATTAGTAGAGATAGAGGGGGCATATCATCATGGTTAACTTACGAAGCCGAGCGAGTAGACAAGCAATGCGGCGATTGCGTGCGCCAAAGTTCCCAAGCCAAATACATCGAGATTAATGCTGGTGACTACTAAATCCCAGAGGAAGTATCCAGCTGCAAGCGCTTGGATGAATCCAGCACCACCGGTATAACCCCAAATACGTTCCTCCCATTCCATGTTGCTCATCTCAGTATCGACGAACATTACCCATATAGCTAGGGTATTGATTAGGCAGCTCTGAACCATGGAAACAACGTGGGCGTCCCAGTTGAGCCGTCGCTTCCGAGGAAGTTTGGAGTAGTGCTCCGGGGCCAGAAGGTTTGAAATCCATGGCGATATAGGCCAGAAGATGACCGAGTATAACAACGCTGCGGCGAGAACTTCGTGTATGTGCAGCGGGAGAGTAGGCAGGTCGAAATAGTCGGCCCAGGGTTGTGTCTTTTCTGATAGCCAGGGCGAAGGCGGCAAAGGGAATGGATCTCTCATGCTGGCGGGATGAATTGGAGTTATTGATTGGAGTTGTAAAACGGTTGGGGTTTGTGCTCGCGAGAACCCAGCAAGAAGATCCAGAAAGAAAGGGCCGGGAACAAAAGAAGGCGGAGGAACAAAGACTTAAATGAGCCGAGGCAAGGCGGCGTAACGAAAGTATACCTCAAGTAGGAAACTTGATATTCATTCGCCTGGTCACGTCTGTTGGGGAAGCTCACGTGGGAACAGCACGGGTAAGGGTCTGGATGGTCGCATTTTGATCTGTCTTTGGAGCTTATTCGTACCGTGCCAGCGCAGTTCTGGCTTTCTGATAGGCTTAGGTTGGGTTATCCGGGTGCAGGATGATGGCACTACCAACATCAGGTACTCGGCCACCCCTGTTAGATCGGATTACCTAAGGTCTCAACGCCCATCTATAGCCTAGGTACCTAGGTCGTTTACAGGCCAGCTGCCACCTCACTCGTTTGGAACACTGGTCCGTCCACGAGCTTACAGTCACGGGCGTGTCTGTGCTGGAGCTTGGCAGATTGATAGTTCGTTCAAAGATCCCATTTCTTCATTCTCATGATCAGATTTGCAGTTGTTGCTGTCCTAATATACCTTTACCCCCCTTTACAATCGACTGAAGCTAGACGATTTGACACCTCAAGTACATTATTTCGCGGCGCATTACCTCGCACCAACCGCACACGACTCTTCAGATCACCATGGCTGAAGCTCTAGGAGACCTGCTGGCACCCGATCAGGCGAACGACCCATCTGCCTTGGAGTACCTGACCTATCTTGCCGAACAAGAGTCCAGCTCCCTTCAATCATCCGAGCCTCAAGTCTTATCTCAGACCTCCCACTCCCTACTGCTTGCCGTACAAGCGCTTTCGAAGAGATCCCACAAACCCGTCGTTGATTCAGCCGCGAGCCATGCTTCGCTACGAACGTCCCTACCGACTCTGGCCCAGCGAGCCTCAGACCTTGTCCAGGCAGTGCCCCGACTAGACGCGCAAGCAGAACACTTCTCGTCGGCTTTTGGCAAGGCCAGCGAGAGCAAGTTACTGGCTCGGAGAAAGCAGGCACTTCTCCTACTTCGAAACTCGGAACGTCTTGTTGATGTCATGGAAATGCCTCTCCTTCTCTCGTCCGCTGTCTCGACCGCGCCGGTCAATCATTCCTCTACGCTCGAGCTTTACGCGCACGTCCGACGCCTTGCTTCCCTCTACCCAGACTCACCGCTTGTCACTTCGGTACTACACGAGGCGGATGCTGCCATTCGGCAGATGGCTGCAGATCTCATTGGAACGCTCAAAGCACCCAATCTCAAGCTTGCCGCTGCCGTCCGAACGATGGGCTGGCTCAAACGAATCGTCCCAGATCTGGTGATTGATGCGTCAACTGAAGACGCACTCCCAGCCGTCTTCTTGGTGTGCCGTTTGTCTACGCTCTTGACAACACTGGAAGCATTGGAACCTCTAAGAGACCTAGCAGATGAGGAACGACTTCGCAAGGACAAAGCTACCAGCATGTGGTCAGGAGGACAGCAGACAGAGCGGTACCTGAAACGATTTATCGAGATATTTCGCGAACAGAGCTTTAGCATTGTTTCTGTGTTTAAGAGCATAAATTCGAGCTTCGCATCGCACGAGAACGACGAAACTGATCCTTTGGGAGCCCTGCCTTCCCCAATGGCTACATTTCCCCTACATATGGTAGAGATGCTTGTCGAAACGCTGCGAATCTATCTGCCAACCGTCAAAGATCAGACATCGAGGGAAAGCATTTTGACGCAGGTACTTTACTGCGCAGGCAGTCTGGGGAGGCTGGGGGCTGATTTCGGCATGCTTCTTGCTTCGATCGGTATAACTGAATGGGTTGAGCTTGTCAAACGCCACCGTCTTCTGGCTGGCCGTCTTGAGTCTGTGATAGGCGATTATCGGGGTTCCCATGCCAGTGGCGTTGGCGCGAACTGACCCGTGTCTCCTACTACGGACTTGGGTCATCCTTTTACCAACACGTGCAAGATGCATCAAAGCGGGGCCAATTCACGCAGTGGGGCCCAGGCTTTGAGTGCGATTTTATCTCGTCATGTCACCCATTCTATCTCCCCGACATGCCCGGTGGCTCAAGTCTGTGACTAGCCATGGGTATCTCAATTGCTGGTTCCCCGACTCAACACAATGGCGCTGCTGTGTCCTTACCAATGACCGAGCCCCGAACCTCTCGGCCAGCCAATTCAGGTATGCTTTCTTGGTCAATTCCATATTTTCGGAGCCTCTGTGTGGTTCTGCCTCTGTCGGCCTCATTCAATATTCGCCGTCTGACACAACTGAATAGCCCGGCATTTTATATCTGGCCTTGGTTCAGGCGTCACGTCAGCCGTTCTCCTACAACCTTTGGATCTCCTTAAAACGCGAGTACAGCAATCTGGTAGTTCGTCATTAAGCGCTACCCTACGTGATATGAGGCAATCCCCAAGCCTTGTAAAGTCGCTGTGGCGAGGTACCGTCCCTTCGGCGCTACGGACTGGCTTCGGCTCAGCTCTCTACTTCACGTCACTCAATGCGATTCGCCAGCATGCACACCAGTCAGGTGTCCTGGGTCGGCGGCTACAGACGCAGGGCCGCTCATCAGTCCTCCCTTCATTAACGAATTCGGGCAACCTCATCTCGGGTGCAGTTGCAAGAACGTTTGCTGGCTTTGTCCTTATGCCTCTCACTGTGATCAAGGTTCGCTTTGAGTCCAGTCTATATTCTTATCCATCCATCATGTCAGCTGCAAGTGACATACGCCGGACTCAGGGCTGGCGTGGCTTCTTCTCTGGATTCGGCGCCACGGCGTTTCGGGATGCACCATATGCTGGCATGTACGTGCTATTCTATGAGATGCTTAAATCGCGCCTGGGTTCACTGGCGTCCAAGCCCGTCGCATCAGGCGAAGGCCCAACCAGAATGCAAGCAACTCTGGCCAGTTCTGTCAACTTCACTTCCGCTATGTTTGCCGGTGCAGCATGCTCCATTGTTTCGAACCCATTCGATGCGGTCAAAACACGAATTCAATTACAACCACTGGAATACAGGAACATATGGCACGCTTGGTATAAGATGGTAACGCATGAAGGTGTCCGGTCACTATGGGATGGCTTGGCGTTACGGATGGGCCGCAAGGCCATGAGTTCGGCATTGGCCTGGACGGTGTACGAGGAGCTGATTCGCCGAGCTGGAGCAAAGTAACTGTAAATCGTGTACAACAACTGTACCAAGAACTCGCCTCAAAAGATAAGAACTAGAGGGCCACTTCTTGGCTGGTTTAATGTAAAAGACCTCGCTCGCAACTTACACCCCATCGCCCATTGAGCCTAAGCCGGCCGCGCGCCAGCCAAATACATCAACAATCCTGGTGACTTACTCCTGCGGCGGCTATGCTTATCCTTGTCCTTCTTGCGAACCCATTCAAAGTCTGGCTCTTCTCTGCCGTGCCGCTTTTCCTCGACCATAAGCATCTTGGTGCGCTTCTCGCGGATCAGCTTTGTGTGCTTCCACAGTCGGTCTTGCTCCCATTCCGGAACCCAGCGTCGAATGAGTATATAGTCAGGATCCTGACGACAGAGTTAGCTCAATGCTATGCAATGAATAAAAGAAAGAAAGAAAGAAAGAAAGAAAGTGGCAGCAAGACTGCTACATACCGTATCAAAATCGAATTCGACACCGAATTCACGCAACGACTCGATTGACAGATGCCGGCGGGACATGCGTGTATACGTTGGTCGAGCAACTTGGCCGGCAGGGGGTGGAGGAGGAATTGTGGCGATTTGGTTGGCTGGGACAGGCATAGGGACATAATGGTGAGCTGGACCAGCCATCGCGTGATGTGGCAGAGGCTGTGGATGTTGAGGCTGTGTCTTCTTGATCTTTTCCTTCTTTAAGATGGCCTCGATGGTCTTATCATCGAGTCCTGACTTAGCGAGGTCTTGTTTCAAGCGGTCCTGGTATTCCCGGTCTTTGGCTTCTCTGTCGGCCTTTTCCTTTGCTATACGATCTTTCTCTGCCTGCTTGTAACGCTCAACTGCTTCGGCTGCTTCTTTCTCCTTCTGGTCCTTGAGCTTCTTCTCTTTGGCAGCGCGCTCAAGCTCCCTTCTCTTATAATCCTCGACAGCAGAGTTTGCCTCTTTCTCGCGGCGCAGTCTCTCTTCTGTGGCAGCGTCTTCTTCTTTTAGACGCCTCAACTCAATCTCCTTCTTGATGCGTTCTTCCTCATCAGCGCGCGCTTTACGGCCCTTTATCTTTTCGAGCTCGCGCTTGGCTTGCTTGAGCTCTTCTTCCTCTCTGAATTCCCTCAATCGACGGCGCTCTTCATCATCGCGCGCATGAGCAAGATGCATCTTTTCAAGCTCTTTACGTGACCGTTCCGCCTCCCATTCCTCACGATATCCTTTGACAAGCTGTCGCTCATCTTTCTCGCGTTGCCGCTCGTCTCTCTCGCGTGAGCTTGCCAGTCGATTTTTCTCAAGATCTTTACGTGCTTGCTCGGCCTCCCACTCGTCACGGTATTGCTTGACAAGTCTTTGCTCCTCCTTCTCCCGTGCTGTTTTGAGGCGAAGATCTTCAAGCTCCTTGCGCGTTTTCTCAGCCTCCCATTCTTCTCGAGTCATATAAGAAGATGATCGAGATCGGGATGAGGACGAGTGGGAGCGAGAGCGAGAGCGTCGCCGCTGCGAAGACCGCGCAACTTGTTTGCGGCGAGTATCTTCATCATCGGAGGAGAGGTCATTGTATATCTTGTTGTTGATAATTACAGGAACAGGGGCTGGGGGACTGCTGGCGCGACGCTCTCGAATCCGAGACAACTCACCAGTACGAGAACGAGACCGAGAACGATGCATGGTTGTGATGTTCAGGCGGTCAGCTCCAATGTAACTGGGCCCTGGAGGTGCATCGTAATAGTTTTGAGTACGTTGCGGGTTCGCAACATATCGGATGCCAGGCGAAGCCCCACGCTTCTGGTAGCGGATGTCGTAGTCATCCTCATCATCGTAACTATAGCTACTTCGGCTCATCTTGGTAGAGAAGCAGGACCCAATGAGCAAGAAACAGCGGTTCGGATGGAGATGACAATATCGAATGTGATCATATAGGCTGTGGTGCTGCTGGAAGACAATAGGTCGGAGTAGTCACCGGCTTGCACCAAAGGGAAGAGTAAGACGAGAGAGGGGACAAGGAGGACTGAGTGGCACCGGTCGATGAATAAATAAGAAGGAACACAGCCCACAGAACCATTTGGACCATTCGTCCTCGGAGGGGACCGCGGTTCCGTGCCGACCTTAGCACTCCATGTTGGTTGTAGGGCTGGACTCTGGGAGGGGGCGGGGGCGCTGAGCTGAAACTTGGTGGGGGCTAAATTAATTACTGTCTAAATTGAACATGGTCCCTTGTTGTCCCGTTGTTTGATCACAAATCGGTGATGATGGTGAGGAATCAGGGTCGCACGATGCTGTCAGCTTGAGGTGGGTTGCAGCAGGCAACCGGCGGTGAGACCTTTGGAAGAGACAGAGATCCAAAAGAATGCCCCATCATGCTCCGGAATATACTACTGAGCTGCTATGATGATCGGTGCCCTGGTTATCGACAACATATCTAGTTGAAGCCAGGAGATTCGTCGCTTCGCTCAGCTACCAAAGTGACCCTCCTGATCGGGACTGGCGCCGTGCCTCGCGTCTTACTGCCACAGCGACGATCTCGACCCAAATTAGGGTCAAACCCACCGTAAGCAGAGTCTCGACAGTCACATCAGCGGCTTTTGTGTTGGTGTGCACATGGGGTGTTCAAATGCGCGGCGCAGCTGTAGGGCTGGGAAGAATGAGGCCGGGCGCCTGTTGAAACATACATTTCTGTCGCGCGTTTGAACGAGAATGACGACTGGACAGCGTTTAAAATAATAACCCTCAGAGATAGAGGAAAGTCAGATTGATCGCGCGTAACATGCAGCGCTTAGTTTACTTGGCTCGAAGCATCTGCTCAATGTGCTCGCGGCTATTCTTGTGTGTTGTTTCCAAATACAGCAGACGCTGGCTCAGTTTGTCCACCTCTCCCTCCAGAGTCTGTGTCTGGTCCTCAAGCTTTTGGCGAAGGGAATCCACCGGGAGCGAGACGAACCTATAAAGAGGCCCCAAAATGGCCAGGCGTTAGACACCAAGATTGGTTCGAGGAGATGCGGGGTCCTTGTAAAAAGGAGGAGGGGGATGGATAGTTGAGCTTCAACAGGAGAGGCACTCACATTTTGCCGACACCTTCGTAGACTACAGCGTCTTGGGGCAGACTGGTCATTTCGCTGAGTGTGAGCTTAACGAGACGTTGCTCTCGTTGTTTCGATGTCATTTGCGTCCTGGCTAGGCCAATCTGCTGCTGGGCTACCAGCGCCTGGCTTTCGATCTCTCGCACCAGCTACATGATGAGTGTCAGTTGGGCCGAGGTCTAGTGAAAAGCTATTTCCTGAAGGTGGTCGGGAGAATCTGTGTTCTAAGGGATACCATACCTTTTGTAGTGCTTCGTTCGGGATAGACATTGTGGTAAGGTGTTGGCTGACTAGAGAGATAGGCTGTGATAGTGGTAGGTGATGAAAAACTGAAAAGTAAAGAGAGATATATGTAAATAAAGTGAAAGAATATATAGAAAAAAGCTATTAAATTAAATATTAAATTTTCTATTAAAGTAATATAT